>NC_136499.1:69567408-69657408 GCF_053919585.1 Euprymna scolopes
TCTACTGCCCCCCTCTGAATTCCACAATTTACACTTTTCTTTCTTTTTTTTCACGTTAATCTCATCGATTACAAACTTTAATTTCTAATTAAAAAAAAGGTAAATTTTTACGACGTGACTCAGCGTCTTTTAACCCCTAAAAAAATTAGGACCTACTTTTTTGGGCCCTAATACGTTTAAACAATCTTTATAAATAATATGAAAGAAGTAATTTCGAAAAAAAAGAAAATTAACATTTTAAAGTGAGGGATCACTTTTCTATATAAATTTAACGTAAAAATGAACACCCATTTTTGGCTACAGCATTCAACGAGATATATCATCTCTAGCATTTTTTTTTTCAAATTTAGCGATCGAGATGGATGGGGCAAAACATGACAAATACAGTTTTTTTTTGTTTGGTGGGCGTGGGAATTACATTTGAAACATAAAATAATTAAAAATTTAATTAATTTTTAGGACACCATTCTGTACTTTCACCTTACACTTTTATAAACAAAATGAACCCCAACATATGACACATTCATTTTTGTTATTTTGGAGGGAGATTACATTAGAAGCATAAAATGATGAAAAATTTAATTTCATTGTTTTGAAATTAATTGTTGATAGATCTTCATTTTTTAGGAGTTCTATCTACTTGGTTATTTTTATTTATTTATTTATTTTTGCGATCACGCGGGCATTCACTGTTATCTTTAGTGAAACAAAAGTTCTAATGATTTATTTTTAATTATTCATTTTTAGGGTGGGTATTTATAGTACTCAATATCCGGGAAATAGTTTCTTCCATCTGTATCCATTCTGCCGAAATATCTGGTGGAGAGGGTATCAGGTACTTCTTCTTTTAAGGAACGATTAAATTTACATGTTTTTATCCGTTCTTTTATTTATGGAATTGTTGTGAGGGTATCCATGTTACCCATGATGAAAATGATTAGTGTAGCAGGTGGGTTCCAAACGGAACTGTATGTAAACCCAGGCAACGCTGGGTACTCATGCTAGTATATATATATATATATATATATATATATATATATATATATATATATATATATAGAGAGAGAGAGAGAGAGAGAGAAATAGAGTCAGAAACAGAGAGAAAGACTAAAGGAGAGATGAGATATTTAAGAGTAATATATTAATTATGAAGCGCATAGTGATTTGAATTAATTGCACTTATATATCAAATTACAGAGATTACATACAATTTGACATTAAAGATGGAACAATTAAGGTGCATATATCTGTGTGTTGATTTTATGTCAGAAAACGGCTTTATTGAAGACAAAAAATCGAATCAATTTGTTTCAATAGAACGTCGAAATAGTAACCTATCGTTGTCCGCGTGTTTTTTATACTACGACATGGTCCTTTTGAATATCAGGTGATCCAACCTCTCTTTCTCTTTCTCTTTGAAAAAGGGTGAAGTCGTCGCTAATCGACTGAGACGTTTCTGCTAATCCTAGAGCAATGGCTTTTTCAAAGATACATCTGATTTTGTTTTAAACCTCCGTAGAAAAAATAAATAAATATGCTAACATACTAAAATTATGAGTTCAAAATCGGCTTCGAAAGCTAGTAGGCGATACCCTTTTCTCATCCCTGCAACATTTCCCACACAAAAGACTTTGTGAGCCTGTCTCTGCTCTATCTTTATTTTCATGGCAAGTGTTTGTCTGAGTTCCATGACCCCGCCTTGTCAAAATTTTATAAAAACACTCGACTAGCTACAGCCACTATCAAGAATTTCCCCCCCCCCCATTCTTTATCTGTGCTTAATTCTAAACGCAGAATCCATAAACAAAGCTTTTTCCTTTGAACTGCTCGCATAGAAAACACTGTTTTATTGGTCTGCTTCTTAGCTAACGTTTTTGATGTGCTGTCCTCGTTAATAATCCAAATTCTATCCAATCTACTGCATTAACAATTACTAAACTACCACATTATATTATTAACCCTTATCCCTGAATGGCCTTTAGTAATTGATAAGTGATTATCACTTTGTTAAAAAAAAGAAGTCCCATATTTAAATGGCGTTGAGTGAGCGTAGTATGTGCCGAGAGGATCTATTCGTAGGATCTTGAACTTGTATGCATGATTCACAGTCGTATTTGATGCCCAAAATACATGATCTTTAATGTCCGCCCATTGTGTATATATCCAATTTTAATGCGAAAAAAGTTGATTGATTTTTTTAATAACACAAGTAGGGAAAGAAATGTAAGTGCCTATAATTGCGAAATCGACTAACATACATAGTAAACAGGCATTAGAGTATTCACGACTGGTAATTGGAATGTATATTTTCGTGAATGTCTGCCCATTGTATGTATATCCAGCTTTAATGAGAAAAAAGTTGATGATCCAACGAAGCTGACCGAATTTTAAATTTCGAATTACCTCCCTTTTGCAATTGACACGGATTTTAGTGATAAACAATATGCGGGTAAAATGAACGTTATATGTTCAGATTTCCGAGAAGTTCTCCGAGGAATTCACTAATTAACTGTTTCTTTTTCTTACCAGAAAATGTGTGAAAGACGTTGTCGAAAATAATAAGGTAGGAGAAAGGAAAAATATATGCATCCTCTAACTCACGCAATGCAATTGTAGACATTGCAAGACAGCGACTGTTGAATCTTCTAAGTTTTAATTTTTTTTTTCTCCGTTTCCCCTCGATTCCTAAAGAATATTTTTTTAAATTTCTCTGTGAAAATTTCTGAAGTCCTGTGTAGTATAATCCCAAGTATTTTACGTACCGTAATAAATATATTAAAATAAAAAAAAACTACGAACTATCTCCCAAAAGTGGAAAAATCAATTATGGCTGAAGATTGTCAAGACAACTTGTCTATTATAATGAATAAATCCAATGAAAAATTAGTTCAAAATCTGAGTTGCTGCAGACTTGAAACCTATGATGTGGCATTGATTTGACCTAATCATCTGTAACACTATTAATACATACATACATATATATATATATATATATATATATATATATATATATATATATATAAAGTTGTTTTTTTATCGTACTGATATTGATATTAAAGTGCTTTTCCAATAAAAAAAATTGCTGAAACGAATTTCTTTTTATAAATATACTCAGTCATGGATATGCGAGCGACTACAGGAATGTTAACTTATTTGCATATTCTTTAAAAAACGAATGTTAAGTAATTACTTATTCATTTTTAATAGTTTCTTATTAAATAATTAGTTTCATTTCACTATTATACTGAATTTTATGTATGCAAGGTTTTTACATTCTGCATAGTTGCGTAGAATTTAAAATAAAAACGTTCTAGCATACGCATATATATATATGTATATATATGGAGAGAGAGAGAGAGAGAGAGAGAGCGAGAGAGAGAGAGCCTTTACGGTGTGAGTGCGAAAATAATTTACCTTGTCAGAGTGAGTGGAATTAAATATTACTCCTGCAAAGTTAAATATTCATAGGTCATAGTCGCTTAAATTATTAGTTTTAGTATCCATCTACCAGTGGATCAGATAGTAATGAAGATAGAATGATAAAAAAACGGCCTAACATTGTGTACTAAATGTTCTGGTTTCGATTCTAGGGAATGGTACCCAAATCATATTTAAAAAAATCAAAACTATATGGGATAATTATCAATAAAAAGATTGGCTTAATAAGAAGAAATATGTGTATGAATTTAAGTAGTATTTTACGACCAACCATCGCCGGGTGGCCTTATATATATATATATATATATATATATATATATATATATATATATATATATATATATATATATATATATATATATATATATATCGAGAGAGAGAGAGACATTTCATCATATTCTCTAACTCCATTATGTTCGTTTGTAAAGAATACATTTTTTCTTCTATGTATATTCCCATTCTCATGTATTTTCTTTCCACGTCATTAATCATATTCCATAAGCAAGTGACGGCTGCGTATCACTGCATGGAGCTGCATACTTCGAGACCAAACAATTGACTTGAACATGCACAAACGACTGTCTTCGACGTTTTATAGGAACATCTTTATGAAGACTGCCGTGATGGACTCTTTCAAATATAGCGATTGTTCCTGATAGCTGCATAGGGGTTGGGAGGCAGTGTTAGACACTTTAATGTGTAGTGCTCTACACCACAAAGCATTCAACCAAGTGCATCTTTTAGACATGAATCGACTATTCCATATTATATGCATCGGGTGTATCCTGAAAGGGATTTGCTTCAGTGGTCAGATAGCAATAGTTTGACAAATCGATAGCGTAGCATAAACTTTGTAGCAGACTGGAAAAATTCTAGAACTATAGAATATTGTTAGAAGTACGGATGAAAACAGATATAGAGTCATGCAATTATTGTTTCGAATGTGAATTTAATCGTAAAAATGTGGAAACAGTTAGATGGCGAAGTTTATTAAATGCAAGTAAAAATCACCCACTAATACAGAGCAATGTACATTCATTTGGAATTCGCTTGAAGAACAATGGATTGCAAAAAACTAATCAATTGCTACAAACTCACTTATAGAGAATTCATAGAGTAAATACTAACAATGTATATACGTAATATATTATCTATCTAATATATATATATATATATTACATATTATACATTATATATTATATATTATTAGTTAGATAATATATGTATATAAATTTATATATATATATATATAAACTGATTGTCTTTCTACCTGTCCATCCGTCTAAAGAGCGGTCTCTACCAAACTTCTCTGTCAATCTTTGATGTAACCACTTGAAACTTGATATATAAGAGATTTGAACCACTACAAATAGGACAATGATCGTCGCTGCCAACGGCAGGTTCATATTAGAGTAGTTTTTTATTGCATTTGCCAATCACAGTTACATTCAACAGCAACTTTTTTGTTTAAAAGACGAGTGCATGAATTCTTAATTATTTACGGTTTTCTCTTTGCAAATAAATTCTCCAAATTTTAGCCTGCGTGATTTAATATTTTAGTCGGATCTTAAGATATACGTATGGACTAGGATAGAAACACATCACTAGTAACTCTTTTTTTGTTTCTTTGGTATAATTTGTTTTAATTAACAAAGGGAAGAAAGGGAAAGGCAGAAACAATGAAGACATTTATATATTCGAAGCTAAAACTTACCAGCAAGAAAAATAAATAAACATATTAAAATAAGTCCATACTGTTTACAGTCAAATAATCGTACTTGTGTGTTATTTTTCGAATGAACAATGTGACTTTCTTTAGATTTCTTATGCAATCAAATTATTTAAGATATATGCCAATAGGTAAATCTCTCAACCAAATTCATAAACTGAGTAAGTTAAAAGTACAAAATATTGTGGTTTGATTGGATGAGCCTTTAATTCAGTTTTATGTCCAACTTGGCACAGCCAGGTTGTCAGCCCGTCTTCTTTATCAATTTGCCATCTTCAACTCTCGCTATAACAACATAAACTACTTCGAGACGCTTATGATTTCTCGTTTTCTATTAGTTTCCAAGAATTTTAGTTAAGTTCGGCGTAGGAATATAAAGTTCACACCGATATAAAATAGTTCGACGTCTAGTGTAAAAAATGAAATAACGAAATCTTCCATTTTTCATAATACAACAAGAATGTCTAATACGTCTAATGACTTGACTAAATAACGACTTACTTTTATATATTTCATTATGAGTTTCTAACTTGTAGGGAAAAGCTTTAGCAGTATGTTGCTCAATCGGCTTGGTAAGTGAATGCTTAAAATGTCGAGACATTTGTTTTTAGATGTTATTTTTGCATAGGTTTAATAAAGAAAAATGAGTTTTTGAAATGGTTTAATAACTTCTGATATCGACAAGGACATCATGTCGAATCAGTGTTTATCAGATAAACTGTTTAACTCTGATGCTGCGAAAACAAAAAAAAACATCTTTTGCTTTATGCATAGTTCTAGTGACTGAGTAAAAAAACAGTATATTTAATATTTGTTTTTGTTTGATAATCCTTGGATTAACTTGACAAAATATGAGACTGTTAATACTAGTATGGCTATATTACTGAGTTACGATGTGTTCGACGTTGAGAGCGAAATTTTAATGGATACAGAGTTTGATATTATTTAAGCTGGGCATGCATTTTAAGATTATTTCAAAAACTCAGATTTGATACACGCACACACACACACACACACACACACACATATATATATATATATATATATATATATATATATATATATATATATATATATATATATATATATTGAAACGCGTATTCAATTGTTAACATTAATATCTCTGAAAACGATACACATGCAAAGAAATATTGTCGCGCCGCCAAATGGAAAACTTTTCACTAAGTGACCCCCCTCCCCCTAAATCAGCCCACCCACTCCCTACTGAATAGATAGCATCTTGGTACCACAAGTGCCATTCGACCGTGCGGGGCCAAGAGAAACGACCACCATGATTTTAGCCTCAAGTATCCAAGGAAAAAAAAACCAAAGCTAAGTAAAATTCCTAACTGTTTCGCATATAATTAAAGCAAATATTCTTTACATTTCCAGGCATATTGTAACGCAAATATTCTTTACATTTCCAGGTATATTGTAATCGATTATTTTTCTCCAATTAAATAGACCATTTCGCAGTTTACAATGTCATCTCACTTAAATAATAAGTCAATGCTATAGTAAAGACAAACTCGGTAAAAAAAGAAGAAATTATGCTAATTTATTTAGAGGGCATGAAAACTTTATTTAAGTACGATATTTAATATAATCAGCCATCTAAAGGCAATTTTTTTTTTAAGAAAAAAATAAAATAATGTTAATAAGATATCAGTGACCCCCCCCCTTCCTTGTACACTGCCATTTCCTTTCCGGACACCTGTTCCGAACTTATGCTCTTGATCAATCATCTCATCTAAAGATGAGGGGCTCTTATGTCTTACACAACTATTTATCAGTCTGTAATATTGTCTATAAACTGATATCATCAAAAATTAGATAAGCTGTTTTTAAATTTCCTCTCTTGACAAAATTGCCAACCGAAATACAAACGGAGTTTCCTTTACGATAGAGGATAGAACTGAAGCAGTATACTTAATATGTACAATACGTGCGTACTAAACTAAACCACCTTTGCTACCTATATACAATCGCCTATACTGAATCCTCATCAGCTCAAAACTCTTTGTATCCCCAGACTCTTAATTTTTAAAATCTTATATCACCAAGACATCCTTCTTAATAGATACAAGAATTCTCCTGAGCAGTTCAACATCCAGTGATCATATATCTAATCCTCATGAAATTGCTTATATCACCCTGAATATTACCTTAAATTTTCATTCTATCTCTAAGCTAAATAGAACACCTAATAATACTCTATTCAACTACTTTTAAAATTAGATAAACCCAGTTGCAATATTAGAAGTGCTTCGTCCCTCACCTAGACTACGGACTTATACAATAAACCATGAAACTACTGTACCTAAAATTCCTCTCAAAACTGCAAAATACTGCTGCTTGTATACTAAGTACCTCCTATAGATACTTTACCTCCAAGATGACTGCCTTGTCTGTTTTGCATGACAAACCTTTTTATTTTTTACCTAAATTCTCTTTCTTCTGATCACTAACAAATCAAACTGCTCTATTTCCTAAGTTGCCACTAAACCTAATCCGTCTCACGTAACTTAGAGGGGTCCTTGCTCTCCGCCCTTGACCCTAACAGACTCGTAAATCGATACCCATTAACACCTAAAATTTCCTAGGCATGCTCCTGATTATAACTCCTAACCCATAACCAAGTTTCTAAGTAAATACTTACTAGCCATAGTCCTATACATTGACTTAAAGTAATCTATAATGAACAGCAACCATTAATATCTCTTTGTTAAGAGATAGTATTGCAATAATTATTGCACAAACTAAACCGGTACTCATTGAAATAAAAACTTCCGGATATTAAGAGAAAGGCGAAGTCATTCTCCTTCGTTGTAGTCTAAAGGCAACTTACTCAAATTACTCAAATTGTCTAAAATTCCATGCATTCGTATATAATACTACTTATCCATCCATCTATATTTTAACTATACTTACAGAATATGCAATAACCTATATCTATCAGGTATAACTGTACTCCATATCAAATGTTCTCTTGTATCTATACTGAGCATATCTTATCTTTCAGTCTTACTAAATATCCGGTTTGGGCACCAAATCAGAATTTCTAATAGCAAGTAAATCATACTCTAACACTTTATCCTAATCCTAAACCTACTAAACCATATCTAACCATACATTCCTAAACCTACTAAACCATATCTAACCATACATTCCTAAATTTACAAAACTATATCTAACCATACATTAACTCGTCTCTCTCGATCCAATACTGTAGCAAATTTAGCTGCTTCCACTGCATGAATTTTTACCTATACCCTCTCCCAGTAAAAATGAAAATGGAAAGCATAATAATGCCCTTTTTTAACCACGTTTGAGGAGTGAAAATTTTCTGTAGAAGCTAACCTAAATGCCCGATTTTTTCAGGAGATATTAACCTAAATAACCAATAAATATTAACTACCCATGCGGGGTCGCAGAAATACCTGGATTAGGACCCAGGCGCGGGGCGAACCCCCTAGGAGCTGATGGACCCGTAGGTCTTCCCAGGTCATCCGTCTAGGAGAAGGAAAACTCTGAAACTAAACCTAGGGGAGGGAGGCCTCTTCAGTCCTGGACGACAACCTTCCTAGAGCTGGTGACTCAAACAAATCACCGGTTGACAAACCTAAACTACTTAAGGAAGAGATACACTCTGTCTATCGCCCGGCTTTCATACTCTTTCTTTGCCTATTGGCCAGGCGTAGAGGTACTATCACAGGAACTCGTCTGAATCACCCAGTGGTTGACCTTTTTTCCTGACTAAGGCAATGAACGCCGCTTTTCCCCTCTCCCGCCACATCCCATCCCCCTAAACTGGACACAGTGGGGTGCTTCAGTGCCATATATGTCGGTGTAGTTGGACTGGGCTGGCTTTGCCTAATGGATTGAGGGTACCGGATTGACAGTTCCTGGCTGCTGTTTCCGACTGATAGTACAGGAGCCCTAACTCTTTGTTAGCGCTTAGAGCGGCTGCTCCATCAACAGTTGTAAAATATCGAGATGTTTGTAGTGCCATGTCGCGCACGGAAAGGGACCCTGCACTCATCCCCGGTGGGCTTTCCTGAGGCCACAATCCTGTGGGTGAAGACAGCTGATGGTCTACTTGTATTGCATGTTTGGTGTTCTGCACAACTACTTGTCCAGCACCCCCTCACTCACCCACCCTAACTGAAACTTTTAAATAAAATAAAATGAAATGACAGCCCAAGCAAAAGTTACGTTTAAACCAGGACCAAACTCAAACAAAACCAACCTGCCTCCTCCCTTGAGGCTTGCATTTACTAATATCCGCGGGCTTAGAACTAACTTAGATGACGTTGAGTCATTTCTCCTTGTAAACACCCCAGATATCTTAGCATTAAGTGAAACTAACCTTCACTCCTCCATTCCCTCTAACCACTTTAACATGCCTGGTTATCTCCCAGTCTACCGTAAGGACTCGGACAGACATATGCATGGACTTGGAGTCTATATTCGAAACACCCTCCCCCTAACTAGAGAAATAAAACTAGAATCAGAGGGCCAGGCCTTTATGTGCTTCAGACTAAATATGCAACACAATATTAGCTACTTGTATTTTCTCTACCGCTCTCCCTCAAACCAAGACTGTACCCTAATAAACAAAGTCTCAGACAGCATAGATATAGCACTCTCCCTCGATACTAGCGCACAAATACATGTATTTGGTGACTTCAATGTCCACCACAGTAACTGGCTAGGATTCTCTAATCACACAGACGTAGCTGGTAGCGCAACACATAGCTTCTCTATATCCCATTCCCTATCTCAGTCGGTTACATTTCCGACACGTTTCCCAGACCAGCACGATCAACATGCCTCACTTCTAGATCTCTTTCTGACAACGGTTCCCAATGACTGTACAACAAATGCCCACAGCCCACTCGGGAATGCTGATCACGCTGTGATAATGGTAGAAATCAGCCTAAATTCTCGCCCTAAAACTGAAGACCCACTACTCAAAACAACGAGGTATTACAAAAAGGCTGATTGGGAAGCCATCAGGGAGCTCATCAGAGATGCCCCATGGCAAAATATCTTTACTCTTCCAGCGGAACAGTGTGCAAATGAGACAACTGAATGGTTCAAAACTGCTATTGCCGCACGGAAATTCTATAGCAAGCCCCACTCTCCCCAATGGTTTACTTCTGCTTGTGCAGCTGCCATTTGTCAAAGGCAGCATGCGTTCCGCAGATTCAACCGACATAAGTCTAGTTCAAATAAACAGAAGTTTATAGAAGTTAGAAATAATTGTAAGAGAGTGATAGAGACAGCTAAGACAGATTACTCTGAAACCACCAGAAAGCGCATCGAAGCACAGAAATTAGGAACCCGGGATTTTTGGAAAATCTACAACAGCGTAGTTAATAATGGACAGTCAACTATTCCCCCACTAACAAACAATCATGAGGTTGCTTGCCCGGCAGCTTACAAGGCTAATCTGCTTGCCAGTCGGTTTGCCTCAAACTCCACACTGAACTCGGTACACCACTCACTCCCTGATTTTCCTCTGCGAACAGACGCCACAGTTGACGATTTGAAAATCACCCCTTCTCAGGTACATGCTATTATAAAAAAACCTAGACACCTCAAAAGCATGTGGACCAGATCTCATCCCGGCTGTGCTATTAAAAAAATGCTCTGCCGAGGTTGCTCCAGTTCTGTCCAAACTTTACAATAAATGCCTCAACGAATCTTGTTTTCTGACTGCCGGAAAACCGCCTCTGTGGTACCAGTCTTCAAGAATTCTGGTGAAAGAACTGACCCACTAAATTATCGCCCCATTAGCCTCCTCCGCTTTTCGCCAAGATAGTTGAGTCCTTGGTTAATCAAGCCCTAGTCCAGCACCTAACAGCTGCTAAACTCCTGACTGACAAACAATATGAATTCAGGCAAGCCCGTTCAACAGCAGATATCTTAACTGTAGTTTCTGAACGTATATACCGTTCATTGGATAAAACAGGGGAGGGTAGAGCGGTGGCCCTTGATATATCTAAGGCTTTTGACAGGGTATGGCACGATGGTCTTCTTAGGAAAATTAGATCATATGGAATCACTGGAAGAATTCATAATGTAATTAAATCCTTCTTAAGTAATAGAAAAATCAAAGTTGTCCTCGACGGACGTACATCTAAACAATATGACATAAATGCGGGAGTACCTCAGGGGTCTATCCTTGGACCTCTATTATTCCTGATATTTATAAACGACCTCCCTGATAAAATTGTTTCGGAGATGGGTATATTTGCACCTGACACCACTCTCTATAACAGATATGAGGGGAAAACAAATGAACACATATCCAAGGAAATGGCAGAAACACTAGAGGATGACCTCCAATCCATAGTGGAATGGGGACAAAAATGGTTGGTCACATTCAATGCTGCTAAGACTAAGCTTGTTTCCTTCAATAACTACAAGAAACCTTCTCTACCACCAATAGCAATGGCCAAGAACACATTGCCTGAAAGTACTTCTTTTAAACTCCTCGGCCTAACGTTTACAGGGAATATGAACTGGAATAGATACATTGAGAGCATTGCCAAGGCTTCTGCAAGGAAGGTTAGATCCCTCTACCGTGCTAGAAAACTACTTACGCCTGACAGTATCCTATACCTCTATAAGGCAACCATTCGCCCATGTATGGAGTACTGTTGTCACATCTGGGCTGGTGCATCTGCTGTTTGTCTCTCGCTCCTGGACAGGGTTCAAAAAAGAGTCGCAAACCTGATAGGTCCTGAACTGTCATCTAGGCTTCAACCACTGTCCCATCGACGAGATGTTGCATCCCTCTGCCTGTTCTACAAATACTTTAATAGTGAATGCTCTGACGAACTGCAAACACTTGTACCTCCCCGACGTAACTACCCCCGACAAACCCGACAAGCTACTAAGTCTCATCCCTTTACAGTAGAGATCCCTAGGTGGAAGAAAGCCTTTTACTCCAATAGTTTCTTCCTCAGAACTGCGGGTCTTTGGAACTCCCTTCCGGGATTCTGCTTTCCCAACTGCAATGATATGCAGAAGTTCAAGTGTAATGTTAACAAACATCTTTCTACTCTTCTCCCTTCATAATGACCCCGCTAATTAAGTCCCTAATAGTAGCCCCCTGCTTCAAAGTGGCACTGTGCCTTGTTTGGGGTGAAAATTGAATAATATATATATATATATATATATATATATATATATATATATATATATATATATATATATATATAATGAATACGTATGTATTATATACGTTTGAAAGGCAAATCATGACGCAATTTCATGTGGATAAACAATATTTATTGTTTAAAATTAATATATTTCGAAGCAATACTTCATCTTCGGAATTTACTATATTTTCTTCTTTTCTTTCCTGGCATGGTGTTGAGTTTGATAAGAAAGTTATTAAATGAAAATTCGCACTGTTGTTCTTACCGTTGTTGTTTAGAAATGCTGGAATGGCGTTGGCTACGCGTTTTCCGTTAAGGTTGTATATTCCGTGTTAGAGGCGTCGGTAAGGGTTAAATATATATATATATATATATATATATAGAGAGAGAGAGAGACAGACAGAGAGAGAGAGAGTGAGAGAGAAGGAGAGAGAGTGAGATGGGAGGAAAGAAAGAAGAGAGAAAGCGAGAGAGATAACGGTATTTAATTTGTGGGACTAAGCCCATGATTATACAATAGCAGGGGATCGATAAAACAGGAATGAACATTTTGCGATGAAATTATGATGTCGATAAAATGCTAAAAATAGTATACAGCAAATTGATTTTGAGAGTTTCACCAATTGGACCAAGAACAATTTCGTTATTGAAATTCTGTAGAGAACCAATGAATTGTGATTGAGGATCACACAATCTACTGTGAAAAACGTTGTGATTCCTGGATTTAAAAAAAATGAAAAGATGTACGATGGCAAAAAAATTATAACGGAGTAAAAAATAATTGAGGATCAATCAACCAATCACACCTCCATCTGTCTCTCTTATATATCTATATCAATCTATCTATCTATCTATCTATACTCCTATGAATTCATTTTTCTTTCGTGTGTGTTGATATTCATATTAAAAAAACTTTTTTCTATTTATTTAAAAAGAAAATACAATTTTCTTATATATTAGCTGTGAAATTGCATTCACTAGCAAAAGATCTAGCTAATTTGCATATTCTTTTAAACATTCATGTAAATTAATTCCCTATTAGTTTTTCGGGTTTCTTATGGAATGATCATCTTAAGTCTACTAATACGTGTAATTATATTCATGCAGATATTTTACAGGATTTATACTTGCATGATATTTACGTAAAAGTTTACCGTAAATACAAAATTGTTTCCATATATATTTATGTATACGTATATATTTTGTTTAATCTATCTATCTATCTATATATATATATATATATATATATATAAAAGTGAACGTGACTGTGTGTGTGTCTGTCTGTCTGTGTGTCTGTGTACATATTCCTACGCGATAACTCTGTCAATTTTAGTCTACAGACTCGAAATGTGATATACAGGGTACTGAGATTTGAGAAAATATTTGGGTCCGGTTTTCGGCCAGAAATTTCGCTGTTCAGAGGTCAATGTTCAACGATTTGACCTTTGAGAACTCTACCAAACTCATCCGACAATTTTGGGTCAAACAATAAATGCTAAGGGGTCATAATAGGGTCACAGTTTAAAAAATTTGACCTCTGCGGTCTCTACCAAATTACTCAGACACTTTCTGGTCTAAACATTTGAAATTTTACATAACGGTTATTCAAAGATAGAGCAAGCTTTTTCATCGGTTTGGGTCGAAAATTTTTAGTTACCAATATATAAATGTATGTATGTATGTATGTATGTATGTATGTATGTATGTTTGCATGTCTGCCAACACTTTCCACAGAGGCGACGGATTTTCTCAAGATTAGTATCGTTTTGAAGTTCGACCTTTCAGACGACAAATATAAAAATATTGGCTAAAAGTGTCTGTCTGTGTACATTTCCCTAGGCAATAACTCTGTCAATTTTTAGTCTACAGACTCGAAATTTGATATACAGTGTACTGAGATTTGGGGAAATCGATGTGATCGGTTTTCGGCCAGAAATGTGGCTGTTAAAGGGGTCAAAGTTCAACGATTTGGCCTTTGAGAACTCTACAAAACGCCTACTAAACACTTGAAATTTTGGATATAGGTTCCTTGGACATGGATCTAACTTAATAACTTGATTTGAGCCCCAAACAATAAATGTTAAGGGGTCATAATAGGGGTACAAATTTAAAAAAAATTGACAGCTTTTTGTTTTTGCTCAACATACATCTTTAAACACCCGGGCAATGCCGGGCGTATATGCTAGTATATCTATAAAAATGAAGGTGTCTGTGTCTCTCTGTGTCCGTTTGTGCGTCTGTCTTTGTACATTTCCCGACACAATAACTCTGTTAATTTTCAGTCTACAGACTCGAAATTTAATATACAGGGTAGTGAGATTTGGGAAAATATTTGTAATCGGTTTTCGGCCAGAAATTTGGCTGTTAAGGAGTCAAAGTTCAACGATTTGACCTTTGATTACTCTACCAAACTCCTCCGACAATTTTGGGTATAAACAATTGAAATTTTGGATATAGGTTTCTTGGACATTGACCGAACTTAATAACTTGATTTGAGCCGAAAATATAAAATGTCAAGGGATCATAATAGGGGTCAAAGTTTAAAAACATGACCTCTGCGGTCTCTACTAAATTACTCAGACAATTTATGGTCTAAACATTTGAAATTTTACATAAAGGGTATTCAGGCATAGTGCAAGCTTTTTAATCGGTTTGCATCGAAAATTTGAGCTACCAATATATAAATGTATATATAAATGTTTGCATGCCTGCCTAAAACTTTCGACACAGGCGACGGATTTTCACAAGATCAGTATCGTTTTTAAGCTCGAGTCTTCAGAATAAAAATTGGCTAAACACATTAATTTCTTCACTCTCAACTGGGCACTTTTCTACAGGGAGGGGTTGCTTTTTCCCCGATACTTTCGACAGGCTTCCCTTTTTTTCGATTGTCTAGCCTTAATTTTAACCTACGTCACTTCCGGTTTGTCGGTGGTCGTAACAGCAAAGACGTCACGTTTTTCGCCCGCTCTTCGCCTCCTTCGCTGTACGGATTCGAGTCTACCTTCCTACTACCACTTTTTTTTTTTTTGCTCAACACACACCTCCAAACACCCCGGCAACGCCGGACACCCATCCTAGTATATATATATATATATATATATATATATATATATATATATATATATATATATATATATATATGATTTTCAGAATGTGAGAGATTGTATATAATAAATTCCACAGCCAAACAACGTCGCAGTCCACAAGAGCCATGACAGTCAAAGAACCAGTCTCTCTCTCTCTCTCTCTCTCTCTCTCTATATATATATATATATATATATATATATATATAGAGAGAGAGAGAGAGAGAGAGAGAGAGATAGATAGATAGATAGATAGATAGATAGATAGATAGATAGATAGATCTGTGTGTGTATCTCTATGTCTTCTATTATATAAAAGCCACTTTGTGTGTGTGACTTCCTTCCTCATGGTTTCGAAACGGGTGAGCCTATCTTTTGCAATTTTCACAGAAAGGAAATTGATATGTCTGGCAGTGTTCTTAGATAAACTTTATACAGAAATTCATCCGATATGTATTAAAAATCGAAAAAAAATCTCATCCTAAATATAATCCTTCTTTTGTCTTTTTATCGAATGGTTTTGTTTTCTTATATATTATTTTATCGGTTTATTTTTACAGGGGAATATTTTACGTTACACCGTCCAAGGAAAGTAAAAATTTCAGCAAATCATTTCTTTTTCTTCAAAAAAAAAAAAAAAGATGTATTATAATTTGGATATATAAGTTAGTGGTAGAGCATTCGTCTACAGATCGAATGATCTCCTGTTCAAGACCGAGTGTACCTCACTATTTTATTTTATTTTCTCATTAATGAGTTCAATTTACGATAAAAGAAGAGGTGCCATTTAAAATCACTGCAAATCTTTTCTTCGTTTACATTTTTTAAAACCAAACATTAATCAGAAGTGATTTTCCATTGCATTCACGGTCAAGCCCAAATATCAGCTGACGTGATATTGTAAACAAACACAGACGGGATTTAATGAACGACATTATTATTTTTACCTTAGTTATTATTTGTTGCGAATTAGTCCACCGGGCATATTATTCCTCGTAATATATAATATTTAATAGGGGATGGATTCTATAATAATACATACGCAATCTGCATAAATTAAAATATTATGTTTAAGCGTATTTTACGAATGAGGAACGTCGGGCGTCCAGCTTTTGTAAATATAAATTCGTTAGGTTTTCATGTATAAAAACAATTTGACTATTAAAATGGTTTCTTATTTGTGCTATTCAATTTTTATTTAATGACGATTAATATTCGTGTGTATGCAGAAGAAACCATCCTCCTGGACATTTCCTTTTGTTTGATGGTGGTGGTGGTTGAGGGGGGTCAATTCAAATATGCAAACTAAAATAATAATTGATAATAATAAAAAGAAAGGAAAAATAATAATGTGTGCAAATTTATGCTATATGAAATCTTAAAAATAAATGAAGGCAATAAAAATGAAACGAAATAAGTTAACTTTAATATTAACACCTAAATTATTCCCTCCTTTTGTTAAATATACGTTCGGTAACATTTAAAAAATATTTGGATCCATATTCCAAATCGCTAAAAAAAAAAAAATAGGTCCAAAACAATTAGTTTAATAAGAATAAAGTCACAATTAATTAATCAACAAGATAAAATTATAAAACCGAGGGGGGAAAAAGCTATCGTTTAGTGATGTATTTTTGTAGATTAGTGTTGATTTCACTTTTCCTTTTTTTCTTGTTCATTAGTTTTATCTTTTTCTATTATCGATTAGCTTTGTCTTTTTATCGAATGGTTTTGTTTTCTTATATATTATTTTATCAGTTTATTGATTCGTTTTTGTGGTCTTTTCCCTCGTCAGTTGATTTAGTATATTTACCGATTAGCTTTGCATCTTTGTTATATTGAGTATTTGTTTTCTTCTCGTTATCGATTAGTATTGTTTCAATAATTTCAAACAATGAATAGAAATAGCCAACTATATAGAACTTATGTTCACAGATTAGCCAATCAACAATTCGGGTTATTATTCGCCCATGAATGGACTATTTTTCTCACAACTGTGTTGGTCCAGCGATCGCTAGTCGAGGATGAAATAAAATCTTTAACCTAATAAGTCCTGCACTGTCTACTAAGCTCTATATTCTGCCCTATCGATGCATGCTGCCCTCCTGCATTTGTTTATAATTACTTCCATAGAATATGCCTTGACGAACTTAATGCACCGCTGCGAAAATTTCCCAGAAAAACTCGACTAGAATGAAAATATCACCCGTCCCTGTAGATGTCTATAGATGCCAAAAAAAAGATTTTACCTTAATATATACTTTTTTCTGACCGCTTTGTAATTCCCTCTGTGCTCCTTGTTTTCCTCCTGTATCAATATGCAGTTGTCTCGCAGTAATGTGAACAAAGTCTTGCTACCTAACTCCCCTAATTGTGATACCCCTAAATCACCGTAGCTGTTTACGAAACTGTGTTAATTTTCTTTGTTTTAATAATGGGGAGGGGGATTGTCTTGCCTTTAATAGCGCACTAGTACTTTTGAGAATGGTCTTAACTCACAGTTTACCCTGTTATAAAGTATTGTTTAAATGTTATCGCTTCCAGCGTGTATTGTTGTCAAAATGCATTTGATGCTTAGACTACTATTTAGAAAATTTACGAAGTGTGGAATGATTATTGTGTTACTATAATTCCAAGGTCTACGCTAACGTAGTAAATGTCCTTGTGTTCTTGCAGCCATACGAAGGCACAGTTAGACCTTAGTTTGGTATCTAATGTAGAGAAATCCCAGCTTCCCAAAAGCCAATCCGGATTGGGACAAAACAAAATTCACTGAACGAATACAGAACTGTTAGTATACTGAGTCAAACCAAATGCCGATAAATGGTATTTACCTTGCTACCACCGCAGGCTGGGGGTAATATTCCCCGATATCAAAAAGGCTGAGAAATATTTCATGTCATGATTTTATCTACGTATTAAATAGATTATATCTGGGTTATGGCATGAAACTGCGTCCGGAATAATCATAGGAACCCCTTTGCATCGCGAAAAGGAAATTTAAAACTTAAAAGCCGATATACACAATAAACCAAATGCAAGATAGATCTATAAAATAATATATATATATATATATGTAAAATATAAAAAGATATATATATAAAGATATATATAAAGATATATATATATATATCTTTTTATATTATATTATATTATATTATATATATATATATATATATATATATATATATATATATATATATATATATATATTGTGAAGTTTAAGGAAGAGAATAAGATCAATTTATTAAGAGGATACTTGTCTCAATTAGCTCAATAAGCTCAATAAATTGTTTTAGACCTTATATAGGAATCAATAAAGAACGAAGATGACGTTATAAAACTATAGAGTCATATATATATATATATATATATATATATATATATATATATATATATATATACATATATATATAGAGAGAGAGAGAAAGGGAGAGAGAGAGGGAGAGAGATCCATTTATTCAATAAGAGATAAAGCTGGGGTGTAGGGTAAGTAAGAAAGAAGAGTAGAGAAGATGCTTAGTAACATAATAGGGATGCAACATTTAGCGATAATTACATTAGGTGCGAAATAAAATATTGAGGCTGTTTGGGGAACTAAATTGATCTCTGTGATATAGGAGGAGTATAGCTTTTATTATATAATGCAGGTAGGTTTATAGCATATATGTCATGGTAGGTTTAATATATGTGGACGATATGTGTGATTAAACTCTCGGGAAGAATATAGGTTAAGTTAACTGAGAGTTGCCTATTTCATCATATGTATTAAAGGGTTATAGCTATAGGAAGATGTTTACATAAAAATAGAGGGTTTATGCTATATCACTATATTTTAGAAAAAGGTATCTGATATTTTAACAGTACTTAAACGAAATATAAATTATTAGGAATAATAGTAAGATAATAAACGTGAGGGGATAGATTATAGGAGATACAAAATAGCAAGATTATTTTGTAAGTGAATAAGATAGATGGTAAAAAGATGGTAAAATGGTAGAATAAGAGGATAAAATGCAAAGGAGTGTGGAATAAATGGATATAAGAATATAAGAGTTCAAGAATAATTAGATTATAAAGGTATAAGGAATACAACTTTATTAAATATAGGAAAATAAAAATATGGAAATAAAATGGATAAACAAATAAGTACAAAAAGATGAAGATATAAAGAGTCACGTGATAAAAAGAACGGAAACAAAATGAAAAGACGATAACATAGAAAATATACAGTAGGAGAAAGTTCTTCAAGGCAGAGGAGTGGAGATGTTATGAAAAGTTTTGGTCCTTGCAAAGTGCAAAGCAGTATTGAAATATTTTTTAACAAAACAAATAAATAGAAGTCTCCCTGTGAGAAATAAGTCTCCGTCCAGTTTAAATGGTGAATCAAAGAAAACCATTGTGGCTGGCGGTGGAAATTTTGAAATTTTCTTAGGATATTCGAAATACCATGTTATAAAGAGTTTTCACTTACCTTACAAACCTAATTGATGTATACGCTTATTAAATAAATGAATAAGTTTCTCTCTCTCTATATATATATATATATATTACCATATATTGTTTTATATCGTCATTTTTTCTTTATATGTGTGTGTGTATATATAATGTAAATTTTCAGTCTAGTTAACAACAAATGTCAACTCACAATCATAATATTTTAAGTATTTTTCTATATGTGTGTACATGTGTATGTGTATGGATATATTCGTGTGTGTGTGTGTGTGTGTGTTAAATTTTACGAATGCTTAATCTAAACTAAGTTGTTCAAAAATTGACATCGGCAAAAATGATATTTCTACTAAAAGGAGTTCAAAGAAAGACAAGTTTTCTTCGTTTACGTGGCCAATTTGCATCATTCGATCGTAAAGACCAACATAATCAAATCGATGCCAACGCATCGCGCATTCTTGTACTTACCAAAGACGAAACGGCCGGACACATTATAAAAAATCGTTTCTTTGTGTGGACGAGAGGATCTGACCACTACCAAAGATTAGAAGCAGCCAGACTGCTAAATATTCAACCTGCTGCACCACTGAGCTATTATGTCGTTCAGTGGACATACTTATCATACGAAATGGCAAAGTCGGTCATCCGGCCGACCGTACAGACAAAAAGCGCTTTTTTTTTCTCTCTCTCTCTCTTCGTTTCTTTTAGAATCTGGTTAAGTGTGGGCGATTACGCTGCAAATCAACGAGACATCAAAGGTTCTTGCATTTTGCTCCTGGCAATTAAAGTGCGTATAAAACTAGTAAAAGAAAGTGGGTAGTTTCAAACCTGTCACACGTGTAAAAACATATGAAAACTATTTATATTTCTGAATCATTAATACTATATTTAAACGACCTTTGTAACATTGAATTTCAAAATAATGAACGCATTTAGGGCAGTTGTGCAATTTTTATATCACATGCTCCAATCTCTATCTATATAAAGTTAGATATGTGTATATGGTTATATATTTATATGCACAAGATCCATACCTAAACTAATTAAACGAAGTTTATGAATTTTGGACCACGGCTGATAGACATAAGAGATTGTAATTAGTTATATTTATTTTTTTAGAAAAAAGGTCAAAAGGCGGGTGCGGGCAAAACATTAAACATCATATTCATTCGGTTTTTGTGAAAAAAAAGGGGGGGACCTTTGGACAGGAAAGTAGCATAGAACCACATAACCAAGAGGTAATACAAGCGGTCCATAAAACTGATACATATAAATATCTGAAAGTTTTGAAAGCAAAGACCATCCAATCAAGAGGAACGAAAGAGGAGATTAGAAAAGAATACTTCAAAAAGACAAGAAAATTTTTAGGATCCAAATTATATAGCAGAAATTTAATAGAAGTAATAAATACCTAGACGGTGTCTCTAGTAAGTTTTTTTTTTTTTTTTTTTTTTTTTTGCACATTTAAAATATTGGGTTAACAAAACTAAAATACCTGCACCAGAAGCCCAGGAAACTAATAACAATGTACAGTGAACTACAATTAAAGGATAATATTAACCATCTCTATGTAAAAAAATGCGTTGCGATAACTGGTAAATCCAGAACACTATGGATGATATAAAAAAACTCAAACGATAAATCCGGACAACCTTACCGAAAGCCTGATCATCGTAGCAAAGCACCATAGAAGAAATAAACTATACAATGTGTTAGACTGAACTTCATTCTATGGTTCCCCTTTGTAAGACATTCGGGGCAAACACCCAACCAGCTAGAACTACTATCAGCAACTTTCCTTACTCTTTGTCTGTAACTTTAACTAAACGAAAGTTGCATATTTAAAGCTTTTTCTCAAAACTGTTAGTATGTGGAACACAATACTGCGATGCTGCTTCCTAAATGACTATGATATGATCGTTTTCAAGTCAAACTTAAGCAAGTTTTGGATGAGTTGCTTTCAAAAATATCCAATTTCTACCATCATCGATCATCACGGTACTCATTAACTCTTATCCTTGAGTGGCCTCCAGACTTAAGTAAGCGGTTAGTATATGATAAAAATACAAAGGCAAAATAAAACGGATATAAAAATATGGGGGAAAATGGAAATAAAATTAGCTGCCAAACCAGAGAAGAGATCCATGCAAATACCTGAGGAAGTCTACAAAAAAAATCTTATCTTCGCTGAGGGTTACAAACGCGATCAGAATAAACGACCTCAAAGCAAACAAACCTAGCCCAGAAAAGCAGTGAATATAAACGGAGAAATGAGAGAAAATGGTAAACCATATTAAAAGCGAATACAGCAAACTGACACTTCATTTGTAAAGGTAATCCGTTGGGAACTATATAGTTTTATGCATTTTATGCTCGCGGATAAATAGTATGAGAACAATGAGGAATGTATTGGAAAATGAAAATCACAAAATCCTCCTGGACATTGGAGTCCAAATAGACACAAGAAGATCCGACGTGATAACAGTCAACAAGAATGAAAATATCTGCCAGATCGTAGATTTCGCTGGGTCTGCAGATCATAGAGTGAAAACTAAGAAGACAGGAAACGAAGAAAATATGTTGGACTTGCTAAAGAGAACTGTAAGGAATATGGAAGATCACGAAAATCACTAAAATACGTATACGATTAATTGTAGGAGGACTACTGGCAGATCATCTAGAAAAAAACGGAAACATATTGAAACAACTTGAAATCAAATTGAACATTGAGACGACGAACCATAATTATGAAAACAATCAAAATGTTAAGGAAAGTTTTTAAATGCAAAAACTAACACATAACCAACAATCGCTTATAAATTAATAGGGGAAAAGAGGAAACAAAAACGCATCCATGTTGTGGCACCAAGTTCAGATGATACAGCGCAAAATTGTGATACAAGGTCACGGATGATGGAAAGACCGAGGAGTGAAAAGCACTAATCAGACTGACGCTGGAAAGATGCGAGAGTATTAAAATCTTTAAAGGGAGATTATTGTAACTCAATTTCCAGGGTAGCCTAACGAGAATTACAAGCAAAAATCGATAATAAGTTGCTGCTGCAATAACACTAAATAATTTGCGATTGTAATCGAAAGAATTAAAATACCGAAAGAATAAAAGAATAATAGAATAAAAGAATAATAGAATAAAATAATAATAGAATAAAAGAATAATAGAGCATTTTTTGTTTTTATACTAAAGTCAAATCTTTTGTATACATTTTATTATCAAAATGAAATCTTTGTTCATAAATTTAAATTTGCATACTTGAATATTCTTATCCGCTCGTATTATTATTAGTTATTATCGGGAATAAGCATTTCTTTCTATGCTCAAAAAATTGAATCTACATTCATGATTATTCGAACGAAGCGGGCACAAATACGAGGTGACTTAAATAAGTTTCCAGACATTTTTGTACAGAAATTGAAAATTGTCATAGACTCTTGAAAATTGAATGTTACTGCTATACATCTTATGAGATAAATGACTCATTTTTCTGATTCCAGGTTAATATAAACAACTATAGCATGAATTGAAATATACCTTACCAAAGTCTGATATTACAGCTGATTAAATTTCAAAAATGCAATCTGGACGTGAGACCCCTTTAGAAGAACGAAATGCAATTAAATTCTGTTTTAAACTAGAAAATATTCCACAGAAACGTATGGAATGCTTGAGACTGCTTTTGGACCATCTTGCATGAATCGAGCATGAATTTTTGAGTGGCATAAGGTATTTAATGAGGGCAGGGAAAGAGATGATGATAAGTGTGGGAGGTATTAAGGAAGTCAGAAAACCAGAGTTGATTGGCCAAATAAAGGAGTTCATGAATAATGACCGTCACGTGTTTATAGAGACAATAGATTCACAGTTTGATGTCAGTGTGGGAACTGTGAACACAATTGTTCACACGGAACTGAAGATACGTATGATTTGCGCGAAGTTTGTCCCAAGGGTGCTCCATTCTTGCCCCAGACTATTTGACCAAGATGGGTATCAATCCTCCCTATTCTCCAGAACTTGTTCACTGTGATTTTTGGTTATCCCTAAGCTCAAGGAAAACCTTAAAGGCTTTAGTTATGAGAAAATGAAGAGATGAAAGAAGCTGTGACGAAGGTCATTGACATGCTCATACAAAGGGACTTTCATGTAGCCTTCCAGAAGTTGTTGGAACAATATAACAAATGCACTTCAGCTGGAGAAGATTACTTCGAAGGGGCAAGAGTTTCGTCTGTGTACAATCAATAAAAATGCCCATAGGAAAAAAAGCTAGGAACGTCGTATATTCACTTGTACTATTTAGATATGTGTTTCTAGTATTTAAACAAATTTTGTCATGCGATAGCGAGCCGATGAAGTTTGTAATTAGATAAAAGTCCCTATGTATAACTTACACCAAAATTTAATTTTTTGTCAAAAAGTTGTTTGATTTTGGGATATGATTGTGTTTTCCATTGAATTCTTGGATAGAGATATAAATACACGACATCCATAACCTATATTGTCGGAATATCTATTGTTAGTACAAGTGCGAACATTTTCCTGTTAATGACTTTGAAGATAGAAAGGACATATCTAAGGAAAGAATGACAAAGTCTATTCAAAAATGATACGACAATGAATCATAAGTGCAAGTGATAATTATAGAATATTCATATTTCATATTGACACAAAATCTTTAAAAATTTTAAATACAAAGGTATAATATAGCCGTGATTTTTTATATGTTTGTGTGTGTGTGTATGTGCGCGCGTGTGTGTGCGTGTGTGTGAGTGTGTGTGTGTTATCTTATTATTATTTCCAACCTCGGGTGTATTAACGTAATCCATTACACGTTGTTTCAATAAACAACATAAAGATTAACTAGTCATATATTCATATGGTTTAAGTAAAAGCTTTAACTAAAAGGAAAAAATTGTTTTTATTTTTTATTATATATGGAGATTAAAATTATTAAAAACAAAATGTTTTATTACGTATGGATATTAAAATTATTTAAAACAAAATATTTTATTACATATGGATATTAAAGTTATTAAAAACAAAATGTTTTATTACATATGGATATTAAAATTATTAAAAACAAAAAATTTTATTACATACGGATATTAAAATTATTAAAAACAAAATGTTTTATTACATATGAATATTAAAATTATTAAAAACAAAATGTTTTATACATATGGATATTAAAATTATTAAAAACAAAATGTGTTACTACATATGGACATTAAAATTATTAAAGACAAAATGTTTTATACATATGGATATTAAAATTATTAAAAACAAAATGTTTTATTACATGCGGATATTACAATTATTAAAAACAAAATATTTTATTACATACGGATATTAAAATTATTAAAAACAAAACGTTTTATTACATATGGTTATTAAAATTATTAAAAACAAAATGTTTTTTTACATATGGATATTAAAATTATTAAAAACAAAATGTTTTATTACATATGGATATTAAAATTATTAAAAACAAAATGTTTTATTACATATGGATATTACAATTATTAAAAACAAAATGTTTTATTACATATGGATATAAAAATTATTTAAAAAAATGTTTTATTACATATGGTTATTAAAATTATTAAAAAAATGTTTTATTACATATGGTTATTAAAATTATTAAAAACTAAATGTTTTATTACATATGAATATTAAAATTATTAAAAACAAGATGTTTTATTACATATGGATATTAAAATTATTAAAAACAAAACGTTTTATTACATATGGATATTAAAATTATTAAAAACAAAATGTTTTATTACATATGGATATTAAAATTATTTAAAAAAAACGTTTTATTACGTATGGATATTAAAATTATTAAAAACTAAATGTTTTATTTCATATGGATATTAAAATTATTTAAAAAAATGTTTTATTACATATGGATATTAAAATTAGTAAAAACAAAACGTTTTATAACATATGGATATTAAAATTATTAAAAACAAAATGTTTTATTACATATGGATATTAAAATTATTAAAAACAAAATGTTTTATTACACATGGAAATTAAAATTATTAAAAACAAAATGTTTTATTACGTATGGATATTAAAATTATTAAAAACGAAATGTTTTATTACGTATGGATATTAAAATTATTAAAAGCAAAATGTGTTACTATATATGGATATTAAAATTATTAAAAACTAAATGTTTTATTACACATGGAAATTAAAATAATAAAAAACAAAATGTTTTATTACATAATAAAAACTATAGGAATGCAAGTAGTGGATAAAAAGGTGAGATACATTGATTTCCTTCTCCAAATGATGTTATATAGCCTGTTGGACGCATCTGTCTGCCCAAAAGAACTAGACGTATCTTAGCTCTCTCCGTCCGCCCCACCGCCACCGTCGCCGATGGTGATTTCTTAACATAGCCCCGAAACACACACGTGTTCCTTTTTCAAATGACAACCTTCCCTTTCTGACAAGTGTATTCTTTGCTTCTTCTTTCTTTTTTCTTCCTTTATTGTCTCTAATTTTCTTTAGATATATTTTTTATCTAATATTTCCCCCTCCTCCCTTTCCACCACTTCTTATCCATAACTCCCACTCTTTTGATTTTTCATATCCATATATAATCAAAAAAACAATTTTTTCCTCAAATTTTATTTTAACTTAAACCATCTGAAGATATGAACGGGTAATCTTTAACCCGTTTATTGAATAATAAAAAAAAGAAACCTATTTAGCTCTACTAACGTATTGAGCACTGTTTTCCTTGTTTTTATCAACTATACCTCCTAATATATATATATATATATATATATATATATATATATATATATATATATATATATATATATATAAATCAGAGTTTACGCAGATCAAGCAACGCTTCGTTGTAAACTCGCTTGTCAGGACTTTAAGTTGTAGCCCTGATGAGGCGTGTTAACGTCGAAGCGTTCGTTGATCTAAGTTTTAAACTATTTTATTTTGAAAATCTCTACTCAGATATTGAGCACTTTTGAAACGAATATTGTGTTTAAATCAGTATATATGAACACACATATATATATATATATATATACTATTATATAAAAGTTACTGGCGTGAGAGATTCACTTTTTCACAGGTTCCGAAACGGTTGAGCCTATTATTTGCAAATTAAAAACAAATGTAATGTATATGCTTTGTACAGAAATTTATCCGATTATCGAAAAATCGAAAAAAAAATCTGATCTTAAAAATAGTCTTCCTCTCTTATAGATAAAAAGAAGACTTTTTACGGGGGAATACTTTACGTTACACAAGCCAAGGGAATTAATTAAATCTCAGCAAAACATTTTCGAAAATCGAAAAATCCGATCTTAAAAAATCTGATTGTTAGAATCTCTGAAACAGCTAAAAATAGCTGTTGAATGTTAGACATCCAGTTGGAGAAATATGTTTGCTTAAAAACTTAATTTATAATGATTTTTTTCCAATAAAAAAAAAACTTAATGTAAATAAACTCATCGTAGTTACTTAGACTCTCTTTCACATACTATGTAGAATATTTTAGCTTTTTTCCATATGAAAATTTCAGGTTTACTTTTTCATATAACTATGTCGAGTTTGTTGTTTTACATCATAATGTCAAGTTTATTTTTAAAGATCACTATGTCGTTTTTGGTCCCCCGACAAAAGAAGGGTGAACCTGAAAATTTATCATTGTCCGTTCGTCCCGTTATCTGTCCGCACTTTTCTCAATAACTAAGCCTTTGAAATTTTTTTTTAAATATTGCACAAACATTAAACATGATATTAATAAAATTAAGTAACAAAATGGAAAACTCCAGTTGCCCCCTCCCCGTGATGCTTTTCTGGTTAAAATGGCTAAAATTGACACTTTGTGCTTATTAAGAAAAAATCAATGCTTTCGATTTTTATAAAACTTTCTGAAAAAGTTGTAACTAACTGATTACTATATAATTCTGTTTGTCTATACTTCGCGATAATTTTAGGTGTGTCCCAGGGGCGCTTTTAGGGCTAATAAAAACACTCCATTTTTGGGACTTTTTAAAACATATTTGTCCAAAATTTTCTTTGTATGTATATTTAGCAGTTTTGCATGGTGCTGAACTCAAATTTAAATATGTTAATGCCTTGGAGACTTTTAGGGTTAAATGATGATGGAGTTAGTCATTTCTCTTTTGTGTATGGTGCAGAACTCAAATCTATGTTAAGGCCTAAAACTGCACCGTTTGTTCATTTTCACTAGGATTTACGGCCCCTCGGGACATTTGGGGCTAAATAGAGGTGGGGGTAAATGCTGAACTTAATCATTTTTTATGCCTCGTTCACTGTGCGCTCATGGGGGGACCATGCTTGCTTCAGTTGTTTTCTTTATCATTATTTCGGGTTTTGCATAGATTATATCGTCATACTTAGATGTGCTGTTGTTTTTATTAAATAAATTATATTTTATTTAATATTCAAAATTATTCCAATTTTCCACCGGTATGCTTAATTGTACTAGAGATCTATTTTAAAAAGCAAATTGAAATATTTAAAAGCACACTTTATCTTGTTTTTTGTTTTCGTTTTGTTTTTTGGGGTTTTTTCGAAATTATTTTTTAATATTTTGCAATTAAAAATGTAAATCTGCTTTTATTTGAATTCTTTTTTATTGAAGTTTATTTATTTTCAATATTTATAGCATGTATTGCTAACAAAGAAACAGCAATACTTATCCCTGCGAGTATTTATTTTTTAATCTCATCACGTGAAAACATTAATACGTTTTTAGCGTTTTTGTTTTGTTCCGTTCGTTTATACTTTTTAAAACCATTATTTGGACTCTCAAAACTGTTTTATAAAAGTATTTTGTGTCAACCCTAAAGCAGAAGAAAAATGAGGTACCCCCGGGCTTGAACAGAAAAAATGAGGAACACCCGAGCTTGAACAGAAAAAAATGAGGAACACCCGGATTTGAACAGAAAAAATGAGGTGTGCCCGGGCTTAAACAGAAAAAATGAGGTATGCCCGGGCTTGAACAGAAAGAAATGAGGTATGCCCGGGCTTGAACAGAAAAAATGAGGTATGCCCGGGCTTGAACAGAAAAAATGAGCTACGCCAGGGCTTGAACAGAAAAAATGAGGTATGCCCGGGCTTGAACAGAAAAAATGAGGTACGCCAGGGCTTGAAGAGAAAAAATGAGGTATGCCCGGGCTTGAACAGAAAAAATGAGGTATGCCCGGGCTTGAACAGAAAAAATGAGGTATGCCAGGGCTTGAACAGAAAAAATGAGGTACGCCAGGGCTTGAACAGAAAAAATGAGGTATGCCCGGGCTTGAACAGAAAAAATGAGGTACGCCAGGGCTTGAACAGAAAAAATGAGGTATGCCCGGGCTTGAACAGAAAAAATGAGGTACGCCAGTGCTTGAACAGAAAAAATGAGGTATGCCCGGGCTTGAACAGAAAAAATGAGGTATGCCCGGGCTTGAACAGAAAAAATGAGGTACGCCAGGGCTTGAACAGAAAAAATGAGGTACGCCCGGGCTTGAACAGAAAAAATGAGGTATGCCCAGGCTTGAACAGAAAAAAATGAGGTACACTCGTGCTTGAACAGAAAAAATGAGGAACACTCGAGCTTGAACAGAAAAAATGAGGTACACTCGGGATTGAACAGAAAAAATGAGGAACACCCGAGCTTGAACAGAAAAAATGAGGTACACTCGGGTTTGAACAGAAAAAAATGAGGTATGCCCAGGCTTGAACAGAAAAAATGAGGTACACTCGGGTTTGAACAGAAAAAATGAGGTACGTCCGGGCTTGAACAGAAAAAAATGAGGTACGCCCGAGCTTTAACAGAAAAAAAATGAGGTACGCCGGGGCTTGAACCGAAAAAAAATGGTACACCCGGGCTTGAACAGTGGATCATTCGATCTGTTAACTTATATTATTTGCATTGTAAAACTTAAAGATTTTGCTTTTATTTTGTTACAACCACAACAACGAGGAGGACTTCCGTTAGTTTTGTCAAAATTAGAAATAATTTCAAATTTTCACCGTTATAAAATTCGCATTTCTTTCGTCCGTGTATTTTCAGGTTGAAAACGGCTAAATAAAAAAGAAAACAAATAACTATATTTTATTTTCAAAAGAGGGCATTTTAGAAGAACACGTCGCTTTTTTTTTTCAGTTGAAAAAAAATGAGGATAAATTTCGATGCAGTGGAGAAGAGCGGCGAAAATATGATGAGATATTTATTTCTGGTTCAAGACTTAAGGGTTTCTTATGCTATATTTTAAGGAGAGTAGAAAATAGATCTTCGGTTTACTTTCGGCAGCCGAGTAATTCTCGCTTTTATTTTGTCCTTCGCACCACACATTCCAGAAGCGATTTTTCTGACAAAGAGGAAATAATTGCTGTTTTGTGCACCATAATCTATTCCATTTTACACTTATCGTTGGCAAGTTTTGATCTTGAAGTACTAGTTTTTTTTAGGGTTTTTTTAGCTCCTTACATCAAGTGGCTTCATATTTTGTATGAAGTGATTCCTATACACTAAGATTGAAGAAAATAATATAGCTATTACATATGACTAATAACACTCGTAGTGGCCATATTGTGTACTGAATTGTGGAAAAAAATATCTCGAAACAGGAGTACTGCAAGCCATAAAGAGGCCATCATTGTTGAATTTGCACACGTTGAGAAAAACGAGAGAAAATGAGTTATTTGAAAAACAAAAACGTCAGCACCTCTACTACACCATTGTCTCAGATGTGCTCTACCTGCGGAAGATACATAACACCTACAGAACCATTGCGTTGAGTATGGTCATCTTTGTAAGCGATAGAATAACATCAATACAGGATGAAACAATAACGTTGTCGCCCTAAAAGAAACAACATTGCAGATTTATTTAAAAACTTTTATTGAAAAATTCAATTCGGCTTACTTGACTATGTAGTAGAGCTGATATCTATTCAATGTAGCCGCCTTCAGCCTCGATCAGTGCCTCGATTCGGGTCCGGAACTAGGAGCATGCCTTTTCCACAGGCGCCAAACAAAGTAGACCAGCGGGTTCAGGTCGCGGGAGGAGGGTACAAAGTTGTAGCACTCCTTCTGAGGCCAAGCTTGGGTCTCTTTGGACTTGTAGGCCGGCGCCTAGTTCTGCTGCCCTACCTAGGGTCAGCCAACGACCACTTGATTGCACCAGGGGACCACCACACTCTTCTGCACATCCAAGTACACTTTGGTGTTTACTTTCAAGTTGACTTCGAAGATATGAGGTGGCATGACGTGGCCATCCAGCGATCCATTTTGGAAAGTGTTGGCAATGGTTCTGTTATCAAGACTTGGATCGGTAGACGGCATGAGTTGTACAATGGCGAATTTTCAATCAAACACGTTGGGCATTGTGCCACTTTCAAACATGATATAAGGCCCCTATCGCTCTTGGAATTTGTATACAACTTGCAAACTAATAGATAGTCTGCAACAAAAAAAAACGTTTTCATCAAACGGAAATGGAATCATGTCGTCTTTTCTAGCGTCACAATTGTATCATTCCATCCTATAGTAACGCTTTCTCTGATGTCATAAAAAGCGAATATTAATGAAAATTTAATCATTATTTATTTTTACCCATCAATAGTTTATAGACAAAAGAACGGTACATTTTGGCATTTTTGTATTCGTTATAGGAAGCTGAATTGATTTTAATACAAGCAAAATCATTATATAGCAAAGGGAAATAAATACTGAGCGTAATTTGCAAATTAAAAATATTTTAAAACCAATTTTGCAAGTTTGAACAATTTCTTGTTCCATTTGTACATATTCGTTATTTGATTGATTTCATTAAATCTTGTTTTCAATGTCAGACCTTTAAAACTGAAAACTATATATCGGTTTTCTTATTTTCAATTTCGTTTGCTTTTTGCAGGTAATCGAAATGTGAATTCCGATAAAGCAGTTTGTGACGTGTAAGGAGAATGCGCAATAGCTCAAATTACTGTCCGATGTTCGTTTTAGCGCTTCAAAGGAATTTTCATCTGAAGGTCAGAGAGCGCCTTGGTTGATGGATTTTATAATGTGCTTTAAACCAGTTTCAAAATAAAAGGCTATGTTATGTGTGTGTGTGTGTCTGTCTGGTCACGAATAGGCTCCTATATGGTGGACTATTTTAAAAAACTGATTACATATAATGATAGAAGGTGTATCGAGACACAGGAATGGGTATGTTTTATCTGGCATGATGATGATTCATTAAAATTTTGGGGTCTACGTACGCGCCTGGTCCACAAAGTATGAAAATAAAAAATGTAAAAATTAAAAGTAAACGTTTAGAAGTGTTTTTTATATAGATGTATATAAGAATACATTGATAAGTATGTTTTAACTTAAATAGGGATGGTATAATAAAATTGTGGGGTCTGCGTTCGCGCTTAGCCTCTATAGAATGGAAATATGCACAAACTTTTATAAAGACTTTTCATATCTATCTGCGTAAGTATATTTTGATAATTATGTTTCGGTTTGAAGAAATATGGTATGATAAAATTATGGAGTGTTCGTTCGCACCTGTCCTCCATAGAATGGAAATATGTCACAAAGTTTAACAAGGTTTTTTTTTTCTATAGATCCACCGAATATTGTGATAAGTGTTTCGGTGTGAACAGGTATGGTATAATAAATTATGGGGTTTATCTATTTTATTTTTACTTTCATCATATTTTACTTTGGTTTTGATACCCCCAAATTCGAAGCTATCTCTTTACAACCCTTCCTTTTCATAACCTATCATACTTTCATAAATCAGAGTCCATTTTCTGTAGGCTGTTTTTGAACCCAGTCAACGACGGGTACTTTTGCTAGTATATATATATATATATATATATATATATATATATATATATATATATATATATATATATATATGTATATATTTTGAACGCATGTGTATGTGATCGGGTGTACATGTGCGTGATTATTTATGTAAATGTATATGTATAAATACATATATATATGCGTGTGTGTATATATATGTACGCGTACAATACAATTGAGAAAATAAAGGTCTAATTAATTATTTCCCAACATCCCTGCTGTTTTTAATTATTAATAAGTTCGAGTTCTGAAGATAATGTTTCATTTTGGCGTAAATTACAAAGAGTAATAATTACAAACTATACATGCAGATCCCTGGGCTATGAAATAGATCAATATCTAAATAGGGAGATATAAGTACATACTTTTTCTATGTGCATTGTATTCTGATGAGTATGGACGATTATGTGTATCTCTGGACTCGTATGCTGTGGACCATATGTGTAGGAAGATTTATGTATTTTTGTGCATGGATAAATATAAATTATAGATGGATATACAAGTATGCATATTTATATGTATATATATACATATATGTATTGAAATATGCGTAGATATATATGGCTGTGTATGGCTATGTGTATATGGATGTATCTATATATGTGCTTATATTATGCATATATATATACACATATATGTGTGTGTATGCATAAGGATACGGGTATTATGTACGCGTGCGTGTATATATGTATGTAGGTATGAGTAAAATTTGGATATGTGTGGAAATATTACGTTGACATGTATATGGTCGTTGAGGGTGATTGAACATATAGGTACATGCTTGAGGGTATCTATACATGTATATGTATGGACACATATGCGTGTTTCATATATATATATATATATATATATATATACGCGTATGTGTGTATATATTTATATACAAATAAAAAGGGAGTGAATTGTCAGCGAGAGAAAAATGTGTTTGACCCTGCTTGATTTTTTTTTGGCGGGGGCATATTTGTGTGTCACTTCTTTCTCCGTTCTTCCAATAAATGCAAACAACCGCCGTAAGTTTCCTACTTTTAAGTCAGCTACAAACTTTAACAGCTCGCTTCATCTGAAGATGCCTGAACAGAGTTGAAATAAATTTGTTATAAGATGGATTTTTCTGTTTAACCATTGTACATGATCTGCTTCTAATTGAGTCATTACACTTAAGATTTCCTACAGCAACTACCTAATCTCTTTTAAATAAAGCTCGTATATATTAGGTTGGTGCAAAAATAATATCGTTTTTGGAAGTTCAACTTCCAAAGATTATAACTCCTTTCATAATAAAATTTATTAATCGAAATAAAAATCATTAGAATCGATACATTTTTGCCAACGAGAAACAACTTTATTTGTCCACATCGCATCAAAATTCGGAGTTCTGGAAGAGATAGAGTTATTGAAGGCCGACTTGACATCATCTCGGTATTTGAAGCATTTTTTGCGAAGGAAGTTATCGAGAGGCTTGAAAAAGTAATAATCGGAAAGCAAAAGTTTCGGTGAATATGGCGGATGGGACAGGGTCTCGTAACCCAATTCGTTCAGCTTCTGAAGGCTCAGTTGAGCAACATGCGAGCGATTGTTGGCACGGAGGAGAATTGGTTCCTTCATATTGACTAATACGTTGGCGCTTCTGATGCATTTCGTCAATTTGGTTGCAGTACTCTTCCGCCGAAATGGTTTCGCCCGGATTCAAGAAGCTGTGGTGGATGAGACCAGCCGCAGACCACCAAACAGTCACCATAACATTTTGTTAGTGAAATTTCGGGTTCGGGAGGTGTTGTGGAACTTCTCCGGCATCCAGCCACCGTGCCGAACGTCGTAGAGTATACACTTCTCATCACACGTCACAATCCGCTCGAGAAATGGGTCGTTGTTGTTATGCAGAAAACGACGATTTTTGTTTTATTTGTCGTGCAATTCATGCGCCCGCCATTTATCAAACGTTTTTGACTTCTCTATTTGCTTTTAATGGCGAACAACTGTTGAGTGCTCGACCTAATACGGTGTAGACCGTAGTGTTCACCGGTACATAAGTGTAGTCCTAGGTAGTTCCGATTTCGGAACACCCAAGATAGCTCGATGGCGTGGTATTAGTCGATTCTACGATGACGGGGGTTGATGCAAGACTTCTGTATTTTCTGTCCCAATAGTGGTCGGAAGGTAAGGAAAACATTAAAAAAGTAATAGAATTAAAAAAAAACAAAATGAAACAACTCAAATCTCCAGAAATACGCGTGTCGCAGGCCGTACTTCGTGTGCTGTAGTTCGCGGCGCTGGCTAGGCCGTCCTTTTCTTCTGCTTGTTGTCTCCTGAAAGAAATTACTCCGATTGAGATCATTCGTTCGTGAGTTAGTCACGAATTCCTTACACAACAAATAATTGACTCCAGACGAAAATTTTGGGTTTTCGTTTATAAAGATTAATTATTACATAAATTCTTAATACAAAGAAAATACCTCCTTAGCCTACGTGGAGTGTAAAATATATAAATATTGTTGGTACCGTAAAAACGGGAGAGCCCCAACGAGAGACGAAGCGAGAGACGCAGAGAGACACGAGATCGAGAGTCGACGAACACCCAGCCGACACCTTCGTCGCTATATAAATATTGTATATACTTTCTTGTTTTCAATATATCTGTTCTACTTTACTTCTGTGTATTTATTTATTTCTATTTAGTCGAGCTTCAACAACGGCGACGAAGGATTCAAACCTTCATGATATTTAAAAGTCGTGGAAAGACGATTAAGCATTAAGGAACTTTCACTCAGAAAAAATTAAAATATGTCGTTTGAAAAAAAAAGTTATCTGCAACGATACACCTTAAAACTGGTTCGACTACTAAAACATACGTGGAATTAAAAAATGTACAAATACACCGTCTCAACTTTGAAAAGGTAACGAACTTAAAATATCTACTTTTTTTTGTTTGTTCAATTCTGTAGTGGCGACTTTTTCTCTGATAATAAATCAAAATCGGAAGGGTTCTCGCAAAAATATGCGAATAGAAGTACAGTGAAAAAAGAAAGAACAAACAATGAACATTTTCTAAAAAGAAGTTATAAAAACTCATTTTTTGTGTTGCAAGTAAAATAATTCATACTTGCAGGGAAAAAAATTTTCACCAACAGATTCTGTTCACAAAATATAAAAGAATATTTAAAGTTGATTTTCACGGACTTACGGATGTCAAAAACAAGACATGAAATAAAAAAAGACGTAAGTTGGTTCAATTTCTTTGTGTTCAACTTATATTATATTTGTAGCCTATACAAATTATATTATATTTGTAGCCTATACAAATTATATTCATTGTTGCATATACATTTTCATCTAAACATAGAAGAATTCTCTAAAATGATAGCCTAATCATTCAAATCATAGCACGAAAGACTACAGCGTCAAAATGAACAGTTGGTCCTATTAATAAGGGAACAACAGATAATGCAGCAAAAATATAAAGAAAAACAAAACGAACAGATTTCTTTATTTTCAAGATAAAAGACAGCAAAATTTTCAAGAAAAAAAAGAGGAAAAGCCAAAAAATAACAGAAAGAACGGTTTGCCCTCCTGCAATTAGAGAACGAGACATATCATTAAAAATTACAAAAAGAACAAAGGGAATTTCAAACAGAATTAAACAAAGAAGCAATATCAAAGGCCGAAGAAATACAGAACAAGCATTTAGAAATTCCAAGGTTAACCCTAGAAAAATTAAACAACAACCAGTCAAATGAAGGAAATTTTAGATATTCTAATAACACCATATTTTATTCGCTGAAAATTTTCAACTACAAGATGTAGAATTTTCTCTAAACCCGAATCTGAAAATGACCTTACCTTGCAGAAATTAGCAAAGAATTGCCAGCGGGCCGTAAGTTTAAAGAAAGAGTCTCGAAAAATCATAGATTATATTAAAATTTTTTTAAAGCAGCTAAAGTACCCATCAGCCAGAAATTGGGGTAAAAATAGGCATATTATAAAAATAGACAAGAAAAATGAAATAAAAAGAATGAGGATGAACAAAATGTCCTATCATATAATTGCCGACGTTGCAACGAAAGACACTGGGAGGTAACTTGCCCATATAGAAATAAGGAATGTTTCGTGTTCGACAAGAATGGACACAAAAGTTCGTCTTGTAAAACAAAAAAAAAATCAATAGCCGAATTAAACAAACAAGTTCGAATATCAAATCGGACAGAGATTTGAGGAAATATGTGACAACTGAAATATTTATAAAAAATATCAAATTCTCGCCCGATTCAGGATCAGACCTGTCAATAATGAACTACAAAACATGGAATTTTTAAATATGCCTGCGATAATGAAGTAAACGAAACTCGCTCGTACGTTAACTGGTAAGAAAATTAACTTCGAAACGGGGTCGTTAAAAAAATTAAAGTTTTTATTCAGAAAAATGAAGAAAGGTTGCTGAGTTCGGATTCATTGAAACATTCGAATTGTGATATAAACCTTTAAACTCGCTCTGCAGAAAAATAAAACAGTAACACGCAAAAACGACAGGACTATAAAGAGGAGTTAAAGAAAAAAATTCCGAAATTTTTCACACCTGGTTTTGAAAGATGTAACAGGTTGTAAGCCAAATTTGAGCTCAAGGAAAATACTATGCCAATTTTTAAAAAGAAACGTAACCTTCCTTTCGAAGGAGTAGAAAAAATTAACGGAAAACTTGATAGTTTGGAAAAAAATGGAATTATATCGAAATTAGAAACTAATTCATTGGCTGCCCCGATTGTGTGCATAAAAAAGAAATCAAACCAAATCAGAGTTTAGCTGACTTTTCGACAGGCTTGAACTCGGTGATTAAGGATTGCCATTACCTATTGCTGAGTCCAGAGGAGATCTGCAACAAGCTAAATGGCGGATATATATTTTCCAAATGCGACTTATCAGACGGCTATCTCTAAATTCCCGTCGAAGAGGCATGTTCGAAGTTATTAGGGTCAAAATCCTGAAAACCTTAAATCCAAAGACATATCTCAGACAAAACAATACTATAAAACACCACGTACAGTTCCCGTCACAAAAATATTATTACTAAAGTGATTATGAGACTCTTCATTTCTGAAGTATTTTTTGTCTTGTATTTTACGTCTTCAACAAACAATTTTGGCCAGTAAGGCAGCCGGCTGTTCCCCGAGATTGTTCACATAATAAAAGGCTTTAATTCTGCTCTAATTCGCCCCAAGCAGCTTTTCGGCCTAGTTTGAACCGGAACAAGTAAATCGTACGGATTTTAATTTTGTCCATGCTGTCGAAAAGCCTGCAAAAAGTTAATCTAGAGTTTGAAAAAGGAAACGAATAACACGATTCGATAGAGCAAATAAAAAAACGCGGTTCAAAATGATATATAGCATAGCTATATATATCAATGAATTAATTCTGAAATCATATATAAATGTAACATATGTGAGAAAACGATATATATATATATATATATATATATATATATAAGTTCATGGGCGGTAATTCAGAGAATATCTACTGTGTTTATATCATAGTGCTCAATGACATGTACTCCTATGTGTATGTATATATATATATATATATATATATATATATATATATATATATGAATGTATCTATATATGAATGTATATATATATATGAATGTATATATATGAATGTATATATATATGAATGTATATATATATGAATGTATATATATATATGAATGTATATATATATATATGAATGTATATATATATATGAATGTATATATATATGAATGTATATATATATATATATGAATGTATATATATATATATGAATGTATATATATATATATATGAATGTATATATATATATATATGAATGTATATATATATATATATATATATATATATATATATATATATATATTAATAGAACACTTTCCATTACATACAGCTACACATTTGCAGGCATAATTTTAGTCATCTGTAATATAGCTGGGCTTCATGTGTACTTAATATGAAGGCGAAGATAACAATTTAAAAAAAAGCATGCAGCCTAATCACAAGCAGCATCGTCAGGTAACATTGTTTTTATCTGTCGTAATTATGAAAATAGCGGCTGATTTTTTAAAAGTAAAAACATAATTTCTACTTCTTTGTAAATGAATTAGACAAGTCATATGAATTTATAATTCACAAAATGTTTTTTTTTCTGTAAATTATGCACAGAGAACAATGTTATACAATAACAATCTATCTAAAAATCTTGTTGCCAACCGAATGTTTAATGTCATAAAAAAATACGCCAGTCTCTTTGAATTGCTGTCCGAAATGTTTTTAGTTCTGAGTAAATATTAGTTTATTTTTTTTAATGTAGATTAAAAATGCGCATAACTTTTAAACACTACGCCATACAAGTTTTATTTATTCATTAGAATCGTGTTCAAAAACTTGTAACTGCTTAGTAGTAGTTATTATAGGTAATAGTCGCAGCAATAGCAATAGTCGTAATATAATGTGTCACTTTCACACGATAGAAGGCTCCTATCGCTCTTGGGATTTGTACATAACTGACTAACTAGTAAATTTTTCCAGCGCGGCCGCAGCTGAGATATAACTCACTACACGAATTTGTAGTGTAGGTATTTATTTGCTTCCCCACGTAAGAAAAATGTGACACAAGGTCGGCTTTATGTGAGGTGAAGGGGGAGGGAGGGGAAGGGGATGGTACATATAGGGTTGCCCCTACATGTACCAATAACCAATTGCCACAAGGGCAATGGTCACAAAGTGCAACATCTGCCGGAACAGATACTACACTTTGCTCCTAGCAAATGTATTCGAATCTTGTCAGTATCTGAATACTTGATACCTTTCCATGACTATCAAGGGTATTTTTTTATCGTGACGGCATCACTGGACGGGGTGCTTACCAAGGTTTAAGAGAGTCCTATCTACCCGTGATAGAAGCATCCACCAGTATTAAAGCTGCTATAAAAAAAAAGCTAAAGGCTGAAACCTAAAGGGAATCTATCAAAATCTGAAGTATTTACCAACATCCACTGGCAGCTTATTGTACTTCTTAATTGTAATTTGTAAAATGTTTTTGACTTGTAATGGGGTATATATTTAAATGCTGCCCACATCACCATTATGTGGCACAAGGCCGGAAAGTGGGAACCATGTAGGCCCCCCTAAGGAACGGGCACTCCTGCAATTTTAAAAAAAATCTCTTTCTATCATTGATGTTCTTTTTAGATAAAAAATGGCTTTTTGCACACCTTCTGAAGGAAAATTCCATTTCTTTCATTCGTCTAGATATTGTATATCTAGAAAGAGAATTTCCAACCCCTGTTCTGAATTCTTTGCTATGATCAACATAAGTTTTCTTTCGATCCTTTAAAACAGTTAATTAAAGCTTGTGGTCGTCCTTCAAAGTAGATGCTCTAGGGCGACCAGATCCAGATTTCCCTTTTACCAAGCGTTCGACTTAAAACCTTTGACCAATTCGCTTCACTGCTGAAAAAGATGTTTTCACATTTTCTTTTCTTAAAATATCAAAAATATGCTTGTAAGTCATTTTGGACTGCCTAAATTCTGCGATTGGGTTCTTTATATTCTCGCCAAGATGCGGTCTTACCATTTTTAAGAATATTTTTTTTTTACTTATTATTATATGCTATAATAATAATGATCTGCAAAATCGCAATTTTCAGTTAAAATTAACAAAAATTCATGGATAAATATTGAAAAATCGATTTCTTCCTTCTTTCAATCTGGGCCCATTTTTTTTTTTTTTTTTTTTTTTGCTCATGAGTGTATATATATAAAAGTAATATTGTGATTATGTCAATCAAAAATAAACTAAAATTAAGAATAATCCTAAGAAAAATAAATTTAAAAAAATGGATGGCATATGTTTCCTTTCGCTATCTGACATGTATTCTTACCACTCCGACATAATTACCGAACACACAAACATTTAAGTTGAATGTAAAAATGAAGGCTTCATCAACCCATAAAAACCTCATCGAGAGATTTCGCATATTTATTCAACCGAAGACAAAATATGCAAACGAACAGATTTAAATATATTTTAATTTTCTCATTTTTTTTATTGCTGGACCCTATTAAATACCAGACTTTCTACTCCTATTTAAGAAACTCTAACCGATTGATTTTAAGGATTATACCCCCGGCCCCCTTTCAGAACATTATTCTTTATCTCTTTTCCGCTTGTTTCATCGTGTATATTAACAAAACAGTTTTTGAAATTAGTTGCGTGAGTCCAATTATTCCTATATTTATTTACATGCTGGAGATCTTAAGATTCCAGTTGTTTTAATTAATATTTCAGCGATACAAACCATCATCAGAATTTTATACATTTATTCTTTTTTTTTTTTAGTTCTTTCGTCAAAATCCAATCAGCACTACTATCACGGACGATACAACTCTGACTTTCATATTACGTACGCCAAGCGATCTCTTTTGTCTTTTCAAAATAACACCGCAGGCAGACCAACACGCGGATTCTTTACTAATTGTTTTTTCTTCTTAAATATAACACTCTGACGAGGAATAAAAAAATATATAAATTCTGATGATGGCATATATCCCCGAAATATTAATTTAAAACAGATAAATATTTGTTTATTTTAATAAGATTTTGTTGTAATTTATCTCGTACATGTTTTTCTACGTATTATATATTATTAGATAGATAGAGATAGATAGATAGGTAGATAGATAGATAGATAGATAGAGAGAGAGATAGATAGATATTCAAGGACGTCCGATTGAATGCGACAGAGTTATTCTTTTTGTCCGATATCTTTTCTATTCGCCGAGCGGTCTTTTTATAACAGCTACGATGCTGTATAGTATGACACCCAAAGGTTTTTGTTCAGCATTTTCTTTTTTTTTTTTTTCGAGCGCTTTCTATTGCGTCCGATTATCACCAGCAACGGTTATTACTGTTGTTTTTGTTGTTTAGAAGAAAATGGTTGAGCAAAAACTTTTGAGCGCCATTCTATACAAATGCCAGCTGATATAAAAAAAAAGACCGCTCGGCGAATAGAAAAGATATCAGAAAAAATCGGAAAAAGTATAACTGCCGCGTTCAATCAGAGGTGCTTGAATAATGACTTGCTGCTAAAATATACAAATATGTATGTGTGTGTATGTGTGTGTGTCTTTGTGTGTGCTCCGGTGCGTGTGTATGGTGTGTTGCAAATCTATGAAAATACCATTTTACCAGTAAAGAAAAAAATTAATTAAATCTGTATCTTAGATCTACCATTTTAATCTGAAAACATTTCGTCCAGGCAACCTGATACGAATAATGTTTATCTTCTATTCTGCAAATTTTTACTGTTTGTCTTTACTTTATTTGTTATTACATTTTTTATCAAGTTATTGTTAGGAAAGATTGCAAATAAAAAAACAAATCAATGAAATTGAATTAAGAGAAGCGTCTCCTGTGCTGACCATATTTTCCTATTGACGCCATTTCTTTTGGCAATATTTGAAATCTATTTGTCAACATCTTCAGCTTTTCTGTTTAACTAGTGAAAAAAAAATGGAAAAAATAAATTGAATTGAATTAAAAACCAAAATAAATAAAAACGATAGATTTGAAAAACGTGAATTTACGTCCAAACTTTGTGGTTTTTTGTGTACTTTCGTTTTTTTTTATCTTGAAATGTAATATTAATAAGTGTTTTGATACAACATTGTTTTTAATACTAATCTGTTATTAAAATGACAATTGTTTGAGTGTGCGTACGTTTGTATATCAAACGAGATACTAAGTTGTTATTATTTAAATTTCCTGGCAATAGAATATATAAAATTTATTCAAAAAATGACTCATTCTTTGACAGTTATATGGCTACTGAATCATTGAATTAAACAGACTTTTTACTGTTATCAAGTATTGATAGAATCCAGGAAATGAGTTACGATATATATATATATATATATATATATATATATATATATATATATATATATATATATATATATATATCGTAACTCATTTCCTGGATTTACGATATATATATATATATATATATATATATATATATATATATATATATATATATATATATATCGTAACTCATTTCCTGGATTCTATCAATACTTGATAACAGTAAAAAGTCTGTTTAATTCAATGATTCAGTAGCCATATAACTGTCAAAGAATGAGTCATTTTTTGAATAAATTTTATATATTCTATTGCCAGGAAATTTAAATAATAACAACTTAGTATCTCGTTTGATATACAAACGTATATATATATATATATATATATATATATATAGAGAGAGAGAGAGAGAGAGAGAGAGATAGATAGATAGATAGATAGATAGATATAGATATAGATATAGATATATATGGTAAAACTGGTAATTAGTAAAAACCTGATGAGAGTGCTCAATACTATTGCAGAGCAAACATGTGTTTAATTTTTTTACCGTTTTCAAGTCCAATGTAAACAAGTTCTGGATGGGCCGTTCCCCTTAAGTAATCCAATTTATCGAATTTACACTTCTAACGATTTCTATGACATTGTCTTTTTGACAAATGTATACTCTTTAACCTTTATCCCCGAGTAGCCTTTGGGGCTTATAGGTAATGGTTCCTTTGTAATATATATATATATATATATATATATATATATATATATGTATATGTGTCTATGTATATATGTGAGTATGTATATGTGTATAAGAGTTGTGTGTATGTGTGTGTATGTCTGCATATAGATCCATGTATGTTTGCATATACATTGTTTATATTTGTGTGTGTGCCTATGTGTCTGTATATGTATGTGTAGAAATGTACATATACGTGTATATGTATGTATGCGTATTTGAGCGTGCGTTAGCGTATGTATTAACTCTTAACTGCCTAAAAAAACACCCTTTTTGTTTTTTTTACACGATGGTCACCACTTATCAAGGCCCTGAAGCCACTTAGGAATAAGGGTTATTGCAAGTACAGTACGTTACTGTGGAGATTTGATGAAGTGTTTACTTAAGGGGGCGGTTCATTAGGAATTTGTTTACCTTGGACTTGAAGGCATCCAAGTTGTAGTCAGGTGGGAAGCAGGCAGACGGAACAGAGTTCCACATGCGTGCAGTTCTAAGAAAATAAAACCTATTTTAAACTGAAATGAACAAGTCGACTTATAGCGACTACGAAAATTGTAAATGGAACCCTGTACTTGAGCACATGACATCTACACTAACCCTTTCCCTCTCTCTCTCTCTCTCTCTCTCTCTCTCTCTCTCTCTCTCTCTTTCTCTATCTATCTATCTATCTATCTCTCCCTTCCTCTCTCTTTCACTGTCTCTCTCATCTACTTAATATACCTTGCTGAACAAGCAAAAAGCAGTCAAAATTGAAACTCCTCCCTCTCCTCTCCTTCCACTCTCTCTTTTTTCTTTACAATCTTCTCTCCACCTCCCCCTCCCTATATCCATATATATCCACCCACGCCTACCTGAATCTGTTACCCCCATACACAATACAAGCTAATATATTTTAACCTTCAAAACTGAAATAGTGTCAATACACGTCTCCCTTCCCCTTATTATCTCCTACCCCCCTTTTTTCGTATTTCTTCTAAAAAAAACCAACAACCATTTCTGTAAGGTCTGACGAAGCTGCTGGATCGTAAACATGGTCCAACATCCGAAACACACACACACACACACACACACACACACACACACACACACACACACACACACACATATATATATATATATATTTATATATGTGTGTGTGTGTGTGTGTGTGTGTGTGTGTGTGTGTGTGTGTGTGTGTGTGTGTGTCAGGGCATTGTTGATGAATAATTATAATGCTTTTTGTATACAGTAAGGAGACCGAAAACTACCGATTCTTGCTGAAAAAAAGGAACGAAAAGCGAATACGGCAGACTCACTAAGAAATGCTTCAGGTAAAATGTGTTCTCTGCTGTCGATATGATGATAAATTCAAATTTCGAAAACAAATTTACGTAGTAATGAAAAATATTGGAGATGTTGGACTTTCTAGAACGTGAAAATTAAAGGATATCAAATAGCTGATATATTTTATTGAATAATCATATATTATTTGTGTGTATATATATATATATATATATATATATATATTTATTATTTTTAATATATATATATATATTATTTTTAAAACTGTTTTAAGAATAATAAATAAATAAAAATGTTATATGCGTCCAAATTAAAAAGGGCGGCTTTCTAAGTAAATAAAAAAAAAATGAGCTCCGAGGCGGAGCCAATATTAACCGTATGTATCGCTTGAAAAAACAACAATAACAAAAATCTAAATTTATAAGCGTTAAAAATAAACAGTATAATTAATCTAGGGATTATGGCCTAACGGTTAAGGCACCGGACTGTGGTAAAAATGGTCTGAGGTTCGATCCCTAGAAACAGTTGAGAGGTAATGACCTTGAAACATGCGTGTACGTAGATTACTGTTTTAAAAATAATAAATAAATAAAAATGTTATATACGTCCAAATTAAAAAGGGCGACTTTCTAAGTAAATAAAAAAAAATGAGCTCCGAGGCGGAGCCAATATTAACCGTATGTATCGTTTGAAAAAACAACAATAACAAAAATCTCTCTCTATATATATATGTATAGTAATCTACATACATATATATATATCATTATTTTCATGTCGCTACACAATTAATACACACGCACATACGCACACACACACACACACATATATATATAATTTTAATTGTGTACCGGCATTAAAATAACACACCATGATTTTACTACTGTAGCAAGATTAAAATAATGTTTGGATAAAAGTAAAAGTACACCTTGCTCTATATTGAGCCCTATTATATGAACCTCGTTAAATTCATTACGCTTTAACTTTGAATCCTCTTAATCTCGATTATATATATATACACACACACACGCACACACACACACACACACACACACACACACACATATATATATATATACATATATATATATATATATATATATATATATATATATATATATATATATATATATGGGGTACCAAATTGGTTAAAGGGAAAATTATTCCCAACTCGCATTCAGGTAAAAATGCACTTTCGTTAATAATGGAATTCGTTCAAGACGTATAGCAAAAACAATAACATATACGCAAATCGCGAGATATCCGAACAGTCAGCGAGGTGGACGAGGGTTAGGGTTTAGGCTTCTTATCATGAGGTCCCGATTTCGAATCTTGCTAGATTCAGCCACTCTGATAAGTGATAGACGACGAAACACATGTCAGTGAATGATTACATTTTAAAAATAATATATGTGTGTATATATTAGTTTTAAAATATAATAATCCACTGACAAGTGTTTCGTCGTCTACGACTTATCAGAGTGGCTGAATCTAACAAGACGTCGTAGTGGATAGTAGTGTCAGTGGATAATTATATTTTAAAAATAATATATATATATATATATATATATATATATATTTATATATATATATATTATTTTTTTAATATAATTATCCACTGACATGTGTTTCGTCATCTACGACTTATCAGAGTGGCTGAATCTAGCGAGATTCGATATATATATATATAGTTCCACTGTACTTCAATCTTAGAAATCAGGGAGTTCTTACGGCTAAAGCTGAAAGATGTAAACTCCGGATTTAATATATTGTTTGTTTGTCTTTTTACTATTATAATTTCTCTACAATGGAAGAGGAGAATAAGAATGTTTTAATAGTGCTCTGGAGGCATCTTTAATTTAATTTGGTTCTTTCAGTAGTATTCTGAAGGCCTCTTAAGTTGTTATTTTTTCACTTCTCACATTGAAAACTATCTTCACGTGGGAGGCACTAAAAGCGAACACATTCTATTTGTTATTATGATCCCGGGCAACGCAGAGTATCCCCGCTAGTCTTAATATACCAAATAAGGTACGTCTATTTGTTTGTCAATGTCAGCTGCTAATGGTTTCTTCGTGACACTGATCGTAGGACGAAAGATTTACATCGACCACCGGTTCTGGTTAGATCGCTGAAGTTACGCGAGGTTACTTCTGCTGAACATCGGATGAATGAAGGATTACCAGGCGCTGTATATGGAAAGAAGGCGACACTATGACACTAAAAAAAGGGAAACATAACGCCATCACCTCTCCTGGCCGAGATATGCATGCAACTGGGGATCGCTTTTAAATCTAATATTACTTAGAAACTTCCACTTTAAAAGGAAACCGGCTCAATCCGCGTAAAATTCAAGCAGCACCAGGTAAGATGTACCAGAAGCAACACCGATAGCATCCTTGAAAGGAACAAGCTCGTGCGAATGTGTTAGCCGACTTTTAAACGCGTAACAATTGTGTTTCTGGTGAAATCATGTATAATATACATAAATAAATGCAAAAATATTATTTCTTTCCTTTCCGCCACGTACAATTTTAGTACGAATTTTAGGAGACTTAAACCTACTACTAGAATTGTCCGCAAGGAGCCGTGGCGCAGTGGTTAGAGTACTGGGAAAATCAATTGTAAAAGTGATGTTCTCTTGAAGGTTGAAGGTTCAATCCTCAGTGTGGGCGACCGAAAGATACATTTGCGAGTTACTTAGGACTTTTATCCAGTCATGGCTGACGAAACAAGAGCACGCTACCCCGTGAAGTAAATAAAAGGTTCTGCTCAAAATTCCGTCCAAATTCCCAAGTTAGAGTCACCAAATATTTCACGGCATATCAACCTCATGTTAGGAGCCTACGTCATTCGTGTGGGAAACGGCGAAAGAGAGAAATTAAAACTCGCGGAGCCCAGGTATTAAGGAGAAAAGCTGAGAACAACTAAAGACATTTTAGAGGAGAGAGGGAGAAAAGAAATCCCGAGGCACGATGAAATGGTCATACCACCAAACTCCAAAGACTGTCAGAAGTTTTTTTTTTTTTAGTTATTTCCCAATAACCCTACATAACCCAATCTCTGCCCGTCTCAACTTCTCACCATATGATATTCCTACATTTTTCTATTTTTTTGCCATTTCATTTGTTTTTTTTTTTAATATCATTTATTTCACATAGCGGTTCGTGTTGTTTCAACTGTAGTTCATTCGGTCCAACCATGACGCGTTGAGTTATTATGCGGTGTTTCAATAATGTTAAAATCTCTATATAAATAAATATCATTTTCTAATATCTTAACCATGCGTTGTGCCATTCTTGTTTATTTATTTTTTTTTTGGGGGGGGGTCGCTTAAGATTGATGAAGGACTTTTCGTGAACCTGAGCATGTGCCAATTAACATCGTGACGTAGTGTCCGATTCTCTCATTTTTTTTTCTTTTGTGTTACGATCGACGCAAGGCGGAGGTGTTTATCACAAAACAAGGATTCTGACCAGGGGGCAATTACCCCCAGACTTTGCCTCTCTTAGCTCCTAAACTAGGCAATATTAACGCGCAGACAACTTGCGCAAAGTACTTCGCAGCAAGTTCATCTCGGTTTCCGTAAACGATTTAATTTAATGAACACTTTAAAACTAATTGTATTATTGAAACGTTCGCAACAAAAGTACGAATTTTTTTTTTTAAATAATATTCTCTGAAAGAGTTTTGTTTTCCTCGAAGAGTTATCGTTCATTGATTGCAATTAAATCGAATGGCAATCAGTTCATAAATGCGCCTTTGGGGAATGATAATTGCTTTGACTGCTGCGCTTCGTCTTGGCCCTTTTGCATCTTAAAGTGCCACGTAGAGAATTAATTGCTTCCTAGATTGCTAAAGATGATAGAAAAAGGAAATTAAAAAAAATGAAATTGCAGGGATTCAAATCTTAAACTACGTTTAAATGAATATTGCTAATTAATAAATACATTTTAAAATTTAGTAAAAAGTAACGACTGAAAAAACGAAAGGTTGCGAAGCACATTATAAATCTATCCATATATATAAAGAATAGAGAGAAAATAGTGTATATATATATATATATATATATATATAGAGAGAGAGAGAGAGAGAGAGAGAGAGAGAGAAAGAGAAAGAGAGAGAGAGAGGCTGAAGTTTAAGAAAAATGACCTCTACAGTCTCTTCCAAATTACTCAGACAATTTCTGGTCTAAACATTTGAAATTTTACATAAAGGGTATTCAGAGATAGGGCAAGCTTTATAATCGGTTTGTGTCAAAAATTTGAGCTACCAATATATAAATGCTTGCATGTTGCCTAAAACTTTCGACCGAGGCGACAGATTTTTATAAGATCAGTATCGTTTGTACCTCGACGCTTCAGACGACAAATACCGAAAAAATGGCTAAAAACATTTCTTTAACCTCAGCTGCGCACTTTTCTACAGGGAGGGATCCCTTTTTTCGCCGATATTTTCGAAAGTTTTCCACTCTTTTCGATTGTCTAGCCTGAATTTAAACCTACGTCACTTCCGGTTTGGCGGTGGTCGTAGCAGCAAACGCCGGGCACCCATGCTAGTTATAAATAACGACTAAAAAATACAAAAGAGATAAATCTTTACAGATAAATACATAACTTATCTTACATTGTTTGAATTTTTACCTCTCTTCTTCTTTGCTTTTCTCTTCTGTATATTGTCCAAGGATGGGTGCTCCTTCTGTTTTAGCTGTAATTTTCCAGCTGGAATTGGAAGCCTTTTACCGGTTTTTTTTGCCCCATTGATTAGGGAAGCAGATTCGGATAATTAAATTGTTGCATTAAAACATTACGTCAGCCAACTTCAACTGGAAATTGATATAATGCCGTAGGTTTCCAATCACTATCGAAATATCGAAATATTCACGACTGAGGTTTACAGCTACTGAATGAAAGTTCAAATCAACTGGTGATTACACCGTTTTTAATCAGTAAATAATAATTCTGTCTTTTCTTTTTTCCAGCGAGTGTATTTTTGCTTTCTGTCCATTGTACTAAAACGTTTACCCCCGTCTTTCTCCAATGTTGACTGCGAGAAATTTGCAATTAGATGTTTTTCCTTTCATGAGAACGGTTGCATTCGAGTGAATCGCGAGATGTATAAGATTTTCGGAAGCTACAATTATTAAATAAATTATATATATATATATATATATATATATATATATATATATATATATGTGTGTGTGTGTGTGTGTGTGTGTGTGTATGTGTGTGTAATTATGTATATATATGCATGCATATATATATATATATATATATAATTATCCACTGACACGTGTTTCGTCGTCTACGACTTATCAGAGTGGCGGAATCTAGCTGATTCAGCCACTCTGATGAGTCGTAGAAAATGAAACACGTGTCAGGGGATAATTATATTTTTAAAATAATATATATATGCCGCTCCCCATTTAGGGGGTACCAAATTATTCCCAACTCGCATTTAGCTAAAAATGCACTTTCGTATAAATAATTGAATTCGTTCAAAGAGTATCGCTAACAAAAAATAAAAACATCTATCTATCTATCTATCTATCTATCTATCTATATATATATATATATATATATATATATATATATATATATATATATATATATATATACTTCAGAATAATAAAATATATCTACTGGTATGCAAAGACAGTGATTTTCAATCTTACAAAATATTATTAGATGTAATATTTTACATAAGATAATCACAGCTGATTAAAATTGTTCAATATACACGAAGTAGCAAATAGAAGGATTATAAGGCACGTTGGATCTCTTTACCTTCTTACTCCCAGGAATTTTCATTTCAAGATTTAGCATTCATTTTGGATTTAAAGTATAACATCCTTTTTCTGTCTAAATTTCCATTCCCCTTATTCTATGTATTTAAAATGTTTTAAAAACTTAAACTTTAAAAACTTAAATTTTTTATGGTTATTTATTTTAGCAAATAAAGTGCAATCCAATAAAAACAGTTGTTAATATTTTTCCTCTGCGGAGATTAGGAGATCAATAAGCATCAAAAAGTACAACCTTTTTATATATATATATCTATATATATCTATATATATATATATGTGTGTGTGTGTGTGTGTGTGTGTGTGGCTGTGTGTGTCTGTGTCTGTGTCTGTGTACATTTCCCTACGCAATAACTCTGTCAATTTTAAGCCTACAGATTCGAAATTCGATATACGAGGTACTGAGATTTGGGAAAATCTTTGTGATTGGTTTTCGGGCAGAAATTTGGCGACTAGGGGGTCAAAGTTTAACGATTTTACCTTTGAGAACTCTACCAAACTCCTCCTAAAATTTTGGGTCCAAACACGTGAAATTTTAGATATAGATTCCTTGGACATGGATCTAACTTAATAAGTTTATTTGAGCCCTAAGCAATAAATCTTAAGGGATCATAATTGGGGTCAAATTTAAAAAAATTGACCTTTTTTTTTCTTTTGCTCAGCATACACCTCAAAACACCCGGGCAGCAATGCTAGTATCTATATATATATATAAAAGTGAAAGTGTCTGTGTGTGTGTCTGTGTGTCTGTGTACATTTCCCTACGCAATAACTCTGTCAATTTTAAGCCTACAGATTCGAAATTTGATATACAGGGTACTAAGATTTGGGAAAATCGATGTGATTGGTTTTCGGACAGAAATTTGGCGATTAAGGAGTCAAAGTTCAACGATTTGATCTCTGAGAACTCTACCAAACTCCTCCGAAAATTTTGGGTCCAAACACGTGAAAATTTAGTATAGATTCCTATGACATGGATCTAACTTAATAACTTTATTTGAGCATTAAACAATAAATTGATATAATAGAGGTCAAAGTTTAAAAAAAATTGACCGTTTTTTTTTTTGTTTTGCTAAGTATACACCTCAAAACACCCGGGCAACACCGGACACCCATGCTAGTATATATATATATATATATATATATATATATATATATATATATATATATATATATATATATATATATATATATATATATATATATACTAGCATGGGTGTCCGGTGTATATATATTATTAAAATGGTTGTAGTTTTCTTTATCAAATACAATCAGTTTTCAAATGATCTCAGCCCAGATATTTAATTCTCTACAAAAAAATTAACGGCGTCAAAAATCCTTTCAACATCACGACGGAATTAATCCATCTATGAAGGGGGATTCTTTATCATCATTCGGAATCATACATCGTTATGTCAGAACAATTAGGTTCGTTACAAAAGACGATTCTATAGCACGTTAGTACCACATTTGATCCCGACGAGCGATAATATTCCATTTATATTGATAGCAGTTGTGCTGCACTCGCGTGTTTTTGTGCATATTTCTTTTTTCGTCGATACGTGACTTACGTATTCTTTTATAATCTGATTTTTATTGGGATTATGATCAATAAAATAAAAAAACAATCATACACTACTTTTTTTTATTTTTCTGTATCACTTTAAAATGTAAAACTTTAAAAATAATTATATTTAAATGGCAACACCGATAGTTAAAACTCCATGTGTATAATTTAATAACGATTACAATCCTAAGTGAAGATTCATATCGGGCTTCCATGTTATTGTAAAAATAAAGGTTGCTCTTAAAAAATTAAAATAGTTTCAATTTTCTAAAGTTAAACTTACATGTAATAGACAAACTATTGAAATTAGCTGGGATTCGTTCAGTAAATATATTGCTTATGATAACAAGATCGATAAAACTGTTTTTTCTTGTTCCAGACAAAAAAAAAATCATCATCATCACCGGTAAAAGGTAGTCATGATGATTATAATGATGATGATGGTATGTTTATTTCTGTTGCTGGAAATGATGACAGAGATATAATAATAAAGAACAGGTTCATTATATAGGTACAATAATAGACGTCCGTGTTGAGTAGCAACAACTAGTAACTAAGTTGGCAACTAAACAACTAATCGCAGCTTCAACTCACAACTACCAGTTTCGTTTTTTCTTAAATATACGTGAACGCCAGGTGTTCGAGCCACATCACACCAATTACTAATATCGCTTTTATAAAGGAAAAGTGTGGAACGAAAGAATAAAAAGAACAAAGAAACAAGAACGAATAATTGATCTAAGAGAGCATTTGAACAAGAAAAATAACAATGATTGAAACTGGTAAATAAATAAAAATGAAATAAATTCTATTTGCTCGAACGAAAATGAATACGTAACAAACAAGAAAAAAAGATGGTGCTCGCATGGTGATTGAAACCAACTAATAAACGGGTTGGGAGATATAAGGAAAGAAAGAAAGCGGGAAAAGAAAAAATATTAAAAAACATGGAGTGAAAAAAATACAAATTAAAAAGAAAAATATATAGATTGAAATACAGATTGAATTGAAAAGGAAAAAAAAAGAAATATAGATTGAAGAGTAAAATTAACATGAAACCAATAGACTTTCAGCGATGTAGGTTTTATTCAACCTATCTGTTGACGTAATTCTCTACCTATATAAGAGCCAGGTACGTCCAAGGGTGGAGTATTGTTGTCACATCCGGGCAGGAATTCTAGATGGACCTTATCCTGCCTTGACAGAATTCAGAATAGACTTCGTAGCCTAGTGAGGAATGCCCTTTTCTCTTCCCTGCAGCCTCTTTTTTTACAGAAGAGATGTTGCGAGTCTGTCTCTGTTTTATCGTTATTGTCATGGAAAATGCTCGTCTGAGCTCCAATCTATGCCCCCCTTCGCCAAACATTCACGAGAAACACTTGTTTGGCTGTAAACACTATCAATAATTTCCCTCACTGTTTTTCTGTGCCTAAACCTAAATGTAGATTCCATGAACAAAGCTTCTTTCTTAAAATTGCACACCTGTGGAACTCTCTTCCGTTTGCCTGCTATGCAACTGATTACAATATGGCCGTCTTCAAGTCCAAGGTAAACAAGTTCTCGATGGGCCGTTCCCCTTAAGTGATCTAATTTACCAAATTTACACTTCTAACGATTCCTATGATATTGTCTTTTTGACCATTGTACATTCTTTAATCCTTATCCTCGAGTGGCCTCTGGGTCTTGATAGGTGATGATTCCTTTTTAATAAAAAAAATCCTCAAAACGTACATTAGGTATGAAAAAATATTGATTTAATCTTACCAACAGCAGATAACTGCAACAATGCAATATCATAAAAAGGATATGTGACTAGAAAAAAAATAGTCTTCGAACGAGCAAATACGATGATGAAATATTAGTAGGGAAAGATAATTAGAACGATGAAGACATAATCTTTACAAGGGCAGATAATTAGAAGGATGGCGACTTTATCTTTATAAGATCAAATAATAAGAAAGATAACGAAAGATCATTAGGAAGAGAACGTTGCTAGAATGATGCAAAAATAATATTAGCAAGGACGAATAACAAGAATAATGGCGAAGTGATCTAACAAGAATTGTGACGTTATAATATTGCAACTACAGATAACCAGAATTTCAGTGAAATGATTTTTGCAAGAACAAATACTTAGAATGGGAGTAATATTATTTTACCGTACAAGGAACCAAAGCAAAAAGATAAAAGAAAGAAAGAAAAAAGATAAAGAAACCGACAAAAATTGAACGAATAACTGATATAGGAAAGAAGGCAAAAAGAAAGGAAAACGAAACAGACACAAATTGAAAGAATAAGTCAGATAGGAAATAAATAAAAAGTGAAAAGGATAAAATGAAATAATAAATAAAACTAAAGTAAATTTAACTGCCTCACAGGAATAAATAATATAAACAAGAACGACGAAAAAACGCTGCTCGCCTGTCGGATAAAGTCAAAGAATAAGAGGGTCATATAAATGGAAAGTCGTGAAGCTGCCGTGGATCAACATATCTGCCAACGGCCACAGTAGAAAATTTACAAGAAAAAGCAAAAAGCCATTCATTCATCTCAAACCACCTGTACGGATTCATCGATTAGTATTCTCTTTTCCTCTAACCTTGCCCGGCGTCTGTTCGATCAATTCTCACGCGTATATGTCGTACGCAACTGATCAATGCCAATGATTGATTAATGCAGTTCACCTGATCCGACCTGACTAAAAGAATTATCCCTTTGTGATCCCGTATCGATCGCCCATCCGACTTACTGTACACGTCTTTCATACGTAAGTCAAGAGATTACAAAAAATATGAAGTCGAAGCATGTGACAGTATTTGGCGGTTGAGGTGCCTGTCTTATAATCTTATAGCAGATTAGGTTCGGCGGCGATCAATGTGTCAAAGATGGAACGACCAACACTGACTTGGGTCTTTAGCTTAGAACAACGTATCACTATCAATAACAGTAGCTTATGCCGTAGTTGAAGTAATAATAATAATAATAATAATAATAATAATAATAATAATAATAATAATAATAGGAAGAAGAAGAACAACAAGAAGAAGAAAAAGAAGAAGGAAGGAATTAGAAATTATTCCTGTGTGAAAGCATTGTGTAATTTGAAATTGGCACGCTTTAAAACCAAATACAAACGCAAACATTATTAAATGAATATTTGTTTATAAAATGTGCACTTATTTTCAGCGATATAATGTCTTTTTCAGGAATGATAACACTTTTTTTTAAGAGAGAATCTCTAATTTATTACACGCGCGCTAGCGTTAACGTCTTTGCGAAACCATTTTTTTATCATTGTTGAGAGATGTCTATAGTGGCAGCATGCCAAAGATAAAAAAGGAAAAAAATGCTATTATTCTTGAAGACATTATATCATCGTCCCTATGTTGATTTATATATATATATATATATATATATATATATATATATATATATATATATATTTTGTGTGTGTATGTGTGTGTGTGCGTGCGTGAGTGTATATGTGTGTGTTTATGAAGAATATGTACCTATTCAATTAGATTCCTACTCTTTATTCATACCAATTATTTCGTTTATGAATCTCGATGTATGTTAAATATAACTACAGAGCATTTAAAAATAAAAGCCAAAAAGTCCATGTTCCAAATTCCAAAATGCTTTTCATCTTACCCTTTATTTCTTTTAGCATGTCAAACTGTTCAATTCTTGACAGCACATGTTTCGTAGCGCAGAAACCATCTTATAAGTCAATTTTATGTCAATTGTTTAATATTTCCCGCCCTGACTTATAAGAAGGATAAGAATTCATTAACATTTCAAACTTCATCTTGACTTTCGTAGCTTAAAATCTAATAATAATAATAATAATAATAATAATAATAATATTAATAATAATTATTATTATTATTATTATTATTATTATTATTATTATTATTATTATTATTACCGTTGAGATGTTGAAAGTGAAGGTTAAAAAGCTTTCAAATTATATTTACTGAAAGAGTCCAGGGATATTAGTTCCTAAAATTTCCAGTTCTTCACCCGTTTATCGCAACAATGTTAAATCACTGTTTAACAACGTATAGCTTTACTGAGTGGTTGACAAAAGGGCAATTAAGTTTTAATTATGAAAAATAAGACAAGGGGGATGGATTAACAAATGTCAGATCAATCAATTACTTCTCAGTTATCTGCAAATTTTTCAATAGCATATTATCTGAAAGTATCTATGGTCATTTGGCCCAAAATAATTTGCCGCCTGAAAAACAATATCAGTAGGCACCAAGGGTCAGTTCTTGATAGGTTAAATTATCCTAAGAAACTGCAAACGAAAATCTACAAATCTTGTTATGGGCTTGATAGATTATAAGAAAGCATTTATGTTCCCTCATTCATGAGTACGCAAATGTTTAGAAAATTTTTAATTTTCTGAATAGCTCTCAACATTATAAATAATAATCAAAAGAATAGGAAACCAATTTAACTTCCAAAAATCTTGTAAAAAGCAAAGTAAAAATTAAAGGAATAATTTTCTTCGAGTATGAGGATAGTCTTTCCCCATTTTACTTTTTGTCGTTAGCTTGATCCGATTGGCACTTCTTTTACGGAATGTGAAAGCAGGTTTTGAACTTGAAAAATAACTTTGTACAGTTATTTAGCTATTATTCATGGATGACCTCAAAGTTTTTTGGAGGATTCTGAACAATTTTGATACCCTAATGAATACGATCAAATTGTTTAGTAATGATATAAGGATGGAATTTGGCATCACCAAATATGCTATTCTTGTGATGAAAAGAGGCAAGTTATTCCATTCATATGGACTTGAAATTTCACCAATAAATTTGATAAAGAATGCTGAGAGCGAGGGAAGTAACAAATACTTGGAGATATTGAAAACTGATAGAAGTAAAACATGGAAATTAAGTGGTTTTGCTAGGGAAGGAGACGTAGATCGATTTTACCCACTTAATAAAGAATGTGGTCGCGGTTTTGCTAGTGTTGACGATGTGATAAATATCGAGGAACGAAGTCTAACTAAACATATTTCTGCAAGTAATAAAACTCTAATTCCTAAAGTGAAGAGGGAAAAGACACTGAGAGCTGTGGTAAAAAAAGAGTCATAGGTTGCAAAAAGCATGAGAAAATTATTTGGACATGGTGTATTTTTATGAATACTTAATTCAGAGATAATGACAGCTGGAATTGGTTGGTCAAGTATGATCTTAAACGATTCACCGAGAGCACATTAATAGTTGCTCAAGAATAAGTCACTCGCACTAGGTCCATCAAACATTACATCGACAAAACTACAGAATCAACGAAGTGCATATTGTGTAATAAAAAGGAAGAAACATTCCAAGATTATTCTTTCATCAGAATGTCTTATGCTAGTTCAACATCAATATAAAAATGAATACACGGCAAAGTCACTCAAGTCCTACACTGGGATATATGCAAACTCTATAAATTAGACTACAATGAGAAGTGGTATGAGCATAAACCCGTAATGGTACAGGAAAACAACAACGTCAAACTTATTTAGTATGTACAAACACATACAAACTGATAATATCCTTGAATGTTCCAAACCTGATAATTTTTCCAAATTAAATCAAAAAAGAAAACGTGTTCAATCATTGAATCAGCCTCCTCTTTCGATACCTGAGTGCAAGAGAAAGAAGTTAAAAAAATATAAAAAGAAATAGAATAAAACTGAAAAAAATGTTAAGATCTAAAATAGAAATGACAGGAATCAATCATTGTAAGTGGGACGTTTGGGACCATAATGAAAAGCCACGGTAGATGGCTTAATCAGATTGATGAGACAATTTCTTTTCCAATTTTGAAAAAGAACTTCCCTGATAAGAACGGTGAAAGTTTTTTTTTCACATGGGTGTCACCACTTATCAAGGCCCAGAGGCCACTCGAAGATAAGGGTTAATAGGTATACATTAGTCATTGTGATTTTAGCATAGTAAACAGTGGGAATTTTGAAACTTGGATTACTTAGGGGGACGATTCAATTAGAAGTTGTTCACATTGGACTTTTTCTTCTTTTTTTTTCATAGGTATCAACTCATTATCAAGGCCAAGAGGCCACTCAAGGATAAGGGTTAAAGAGTGTACAGTAGAAATTGGACAATATAATAATCATTAGTAATGAAAATTTGTTAAATTTGATAACTTATATGGAACGGCTCCTCAAGAACTTATTTACGTTAGACTTGAACACAACCATATTGTAGTTAGCCGGAAAGCAGGAAAACGGAAGACAATTCCACAGGCGTGCAGTTCTAATAAAAAAGCTTTGTTCATGGAATCTACGTTTAGGTTTAGGCACAGATAAAGAGTGGGGGGAATTATTGATAGTGTTTACAGCTAGACGAGTGTTTCTTGTGAAAGTTTTGCGAGGGGGGACCATAGATTGAAGCTCAGTCGAACACTTTCCATGAAAATAACGATACATCAGAGACAAACTCGCAACATCTCTTCTGTGAGATAAAGGTTGCAAGGAAGAGAAAAGGACATCTCCTACGAGGCTACGAAGTCTATTTTGAACTCTATCACGGCAGGCCAAGTCCTTTCTAGCAGCTCCTGCCCAGATGTGGCAACAGTATTCCATCCTTGGACGTACCTGGCTCTTATATAGATAGAGAATTGCATCAGCAGTGATATATCTACTGGATCGATAGAAAGATCCCACCATTTTTCCAGCGGCCTTGGCAACAGATTTGATGTACGTGTTCCATTTAAGATCAGGAGTAATGGTCAAGCCCAGAAGCTTGTCAAAACTTGAGGCCTCCTGAAGACGAGAGCCATTCATTTCAATTGATGCCAGATGTGGATCAGAATGTTGATGATGTAAAGAGAGAAGCTTGGTTTTAGATGCATTAAAAGTAACCAGCCACTCCTTTCCCCATTGTACTACATGCTCAAGATCAGAGGAGAGAGAATTGGAGAGAACTTGCTCGTTTACTGTCTTAGATGTGCTACCATAAATGGTAGTGTCGTCAGCATAAATGTCTACAAATGATGTAAGGATGTGATTTGGAAGATCATTAATGTAGATCAGGAAAAGAGTTGGGCCCAGGATGGACCCCTGAGGGACACCGGCATTAATACTGTGGGCTTCTGATTTTTGCCCATCAACTACTACTCTTATGAACCTATCAGAAAGAAATGATTTAATAATTGAGAAGACATTTCCAGCTATACCATAGCTAGAGATCTTATGAAGTAAACCTTTATGCCATACACTATCAAAGGCCTTAGATATGTCAAGAGCAATTGCCCTAGAAAGATTGCCACCGTCGAGAGATTTGCTAATCCTATGAGATATAACTGTAAGCACATCTGCTGTAGATCTAGCAGAACGGAAACCATATTGAGTGTCACTAAGAATGTTATTTTTGTTGAGATGGTTGATTACTTCTGTATTTAACATAGATTCCAGCAACTTACTCATGACGCACAGGAGACTTATTGGCCTGTACTGAGAGGGGGATGAGCGATCACCTGAATTCTTAAATACAGGGCATACAGATGAAATTTTCCAGGGAGATGGGAAACTATTCTCCTTAAGACAACGTTTAAACAGTTTTGTAAGTATGGGGGTTAGTTCAGGTTGAAGTTTTTTGAGTACTATAATTGGAATACCGTCAGGGCCAGTTGCTTTACTGGAATCAAGGTTTTTGATTAGCTTGGCAACATCACGTACAGATATACGTATATCACATAGTGTGTTTTCAGATACAGGAGGAACTATTGGGCGTTGGCGGCCTTGATCGCAAAAGGTAGAATTAGCTGCAAAATTCTTGACAAAGAGTTTGGCTTTGTCTGATGCTGACGAGATTACCTCAGGTCCATTGATAATAGTTGGAATGGAGCGCACACTTCTGTTCAGAATTCTGTTTGCTATTTGCCAAAACTGGTGGGAACCAAGCCGCTGCTCAGCTACTTTGGACTTAACAGATTGAGCATACAACCATCTTGCGCTCTTTATTACTTTCTTACAATGGTTGCTGGCAGTCCTGAAAGCGGCTTTATTTTTCCATACATCTATTACGTTGGAAACAGTGGAAAAAGTGATTTCTGTGCGCAATGGCAGCAGCACATTCTGGAGAGAACCATGGCTGGCTGTTAGGTTTTTGCTGGAACTTTTTCGAGGGTATGAAACAATCAATACCTACAATTAACCATTCCGTCAGGTCTAATACTATAGAGGACACATCCTTTTTAAATATGGAATGCAGAGGTATATCAGTTATACATGTACGGAAGCTATCCCAGTCAGCCTTAGTGTATCGATATACTGTACGATGGAGAGGTACGTCTGGGGACTTATTACATTTCATTTTTATCTTAATTGATACAACACAGTGGTCGGAAGATCCAAGAGGCGACAGAACAGAAACTGAACATAGTTCAGGGCAAGTTGTGAGAAAAAGGTCTAGTAGGCTCGCATACTGGCCGTCATTGTCGGGCACACGGGTGGGTTCCTGAACAATCTGAGTGAGGTCGTAGGCAATGGAGAAATCATGACAGAACCTCCCCTCATCATCGGTCTTGTTTGAGTGGGTCAACCATTCGACGTTGTGAACATTGAAATCTCCACATACGTGAATGTTAGCTGAAGGATAAGCAGATAGGACTTGGTCAATTTTCTCAGATATGCTTTTAAATATAGTAACTCCGCTGTTGTGGGGGCGATAGAGAGTAAATAAAAATGCCGTAGTGTGAGCTAAAGCAACCCAGAAGCACATATAGGGTAAGTTAGGATCTTCCCTGGAGATGTCCCTACCACATGGAAAGCTATCTTTAATATAGGCACATATTCCATGCCCATGGCGATCTTGGGAGTCAGATTTAGAGGTTAAGTTAGAGTATCCTTTAATTGCGGACTCTTCTAGGGAAATAGCCTGTACAATGCCAGTTTCACTTAAAAATAAAAGGTCTGGTTTAGTCTCCTGTAATTGGGTTTCAACCTCTGGAAGGTTAGAACGTAGACCCCTGATGTTGGAGAAGGAGACATGGTAGTAGGAGTCTACGTCGGAAGTTGGAGAACCGGGTGTAATCGTGTATTTTTTCTTGAAACTTGTCATGATGAAATTTTGAAATTTGTGGACTAGGTCGTCAGATTTACTTAGAGCAGGACAGAGAGGAGAAATTAAGAGAGAAAAAGAAACGAAGAATTTTTTTTATAAGTGATAGTAATACAGTAAGTCAAAGGAATTGACCTGATGTTCAAGAAAAATATCCAACTAAAAACATCAAAAGTTGAGAGTACTATAGAAATAATAACAAGAAGAAGAAGAAGAAGATGAAGAAGAAGAAGAAAAAGAAGGAAAAGAAGAAGAAGAAGAAGATGAAGAAAAGAAGAAGCAACATATGTAAAGTCAACAGATATGCTAATAATCGTAGGGGCACTAATAACCTTCACGGAAACCGAGACAAAAGACTAGGAGAAACTGATATCAAAGGGAAGATTGAGACTATACAATAGGCGAAATTTTTTAACAAAATCCCTAAATGTTTGGTGCGTCTTTCAATGCAAATGCATTGGGAAATTATGACAACTCACATGAACCATAAATACTAAGTAGCTACACACGAATTTGAATATGAATAAAGAAAAATATATAAAAATATCACACGAGCCCAAGGAAACTGAGACTACAAAATAATCCTTAAATCGACTTCCCCTCCACGGAAAAATTCTCTCGATTGACACTATGTGAAATGGTTGTAACCGGTCAATGAGTATATCAAAACCGAGGAGGAGAGATCCAACAAACATCCACTTGAAGGATGTAGAGCATACTGTTGTTTCATGAGATTTATTTCCACTTTGATTACAGAGAAGACCAACTGTCGTTGCCAACGAGAAATTAATCATTTGCAACGATTATCGTAAAGAGATGTAAAGTTCGTGAAAATTTGAGGGACTTGTTGTCACTCAGACTGATCAATACTGGTTATTTTTCAGTGAGCAATTACTAATACTGACTCATTTGAAAACTACTACTACTACTACTACTAATAATAATAATAATAATAATAATAATAATAATAATAATAATAATAATAATAATAATAGGAATAATAATTACTAGCAGACCCCGTGGAAATTCCACGGTATTTGGAGAATTTTAAAACACATTATAAATAAAATGAATAAAAATAAAATAAAACAAATAACAACGAATTAAAAACAATTGTTTAGCAAATTCTTTTTATCCTCTAAAAGCGAAAAAGATATAGTTTATAAAATTTAGATTTTTTTCACTAAACATTTAATACAACACTTTGTTTTCTTTTTTTTCTGAATATGTTTTTATATAATTCGTAAAGTAACAAATACAAATTCACTTGCACGTTTTTTAATTTTAAGAAGAAGTTATCATAAAAAAAAACTTAGTCTCTCTCAACGTGACTTTTTTAATTATGAAATAAAATAGCCAATTCGAAACTGTAAATAGACAGCCATCTTTTTTTTAATTTTTGAAGAGGAAATGGTTTTAATGATTGTTAACTGATGGAGAGCGATTAAAAAGGGAGATAATTCGTTTCTCATTAATTAATGTTTGCGATGATGACTTTTTGTGACACTGGATGTATGGACAAGAAAATTAATATTTAGATAACAATGATAATAATAATGATAATAATATTTGCATGGAAGGTTCTTGCATGAACTGAGAAAATGCATGCAGTAAACAGATATTCGAGAGTAGATTACTAAAGGAAGAACTAGAAATAATTGAAAGATTAAAGATGTATAAACTAATCGATAAAATTATCAATCTCCTGGGGAAGGCAATGGAAACATGGCGAATAGTAGCTGAGGTCCAACACCTGACAGAGATAAGAATATGGATGGACATGTTTTAGGGAGATTCTCTATTACTATGACTGTTTATCATATTCATGATACACCTCAGTAATATGTTCAAGAAATGAAACGCTGTATACAAATTCACGCGCAAAGAAAAAGGAATACGCTAGCTTATGTATATGGACGACTTAGAGTCATTTGCAATAAACAAAATATAACTGGAAAAAGTGACCAGAATTTAAATTCGAAACGAAACAGTGTTCACTATTAAATATTAAAATAAGATAACTTAAGAGAGAAGTCATATAACTACCAGATTAAGAGGAGATGAGGGCACTTGGCGAACATGATGCCAAAATATTTTAAGGAATTCAAGAAGTAGACACCATTATATAATGTAATTAATAAAATAGGATTCTTGTTAGCGTTCGTAAACATTCTAAAGTCCGACTTGTTCAATTCGGTTCCAAGAACTCGACAGCACCTGCCTTCTCGACTTATGTCTTTTAATAACGATATTTTTTAGGGGAGGGAAATGGAAATCAATACATATCAAACTACATCTACCCCCAGATCTTTAAAGATCATCTCGCAGAACCCCGTACCCAGATCGGCAATCACATTAACTTCAAACACCGCTAGAAACTACTAGCTTCTCAAACACTGCTAGACTTTACTTAAAGTAACAAATAAAGGGTTCGACATTTAAAATCAACGCATTTCAGAACGTAAGTATGATTGATTTTTGTTAAATTTATAGCTAGCATATCTTCTAGACAATCATTTTTTGCTATTTTTTTTAATTTTGCCCACTAATTTCGCCATGACACGTACGTAATAACATTTCTATCTTAAATGCATAAACAAGCACGATGATGCAGAAGAATCGACAATTTCACATTCGCAGCAAATAGTGCTAGATGAAAAATTATTGTGAATCTGTACAATGCATGCACCCGTTATATATTTTTCCTTTCGTCTTTTTCAGTTTTTTTTAGTGGATTATTATAGATTAGACACCAACGTATACGAGCACAAGAGAAGTAACTCAGTGTTGCCAGACTATAAAAATATTGGAAGCCAAATTTTTTCAGGAAAAACTAAAAAAAAAAAGCCAAATGGAATTTTTTTCTTTATAATTGCTATATAAAGTAAAAGTGGCTATATTGAAGATATTAATACAATCCTATATTAAAGATGAATATACTTAAGATGTATACTGAAAATATTAGAGTTGTGCAACCTATTTAATATGACAAACAGGGGCGATAACACTTGACTTAAATAATATTAATGATACATTCTATCGTGATTATTTTTTTTAACTTTCCAGAATAACACCACACTTGAGGAGGAAACGTAAGCTATCTAAAACATGATCAGGGATGAAATGAAACGGATAGTGAAGATTAGCTAAGCCACCTATAGTGATATCATAAAACTACTTTCCTGCGCACAACGATTGTAACCTTTTGACGTGGGAACACACGAACCAAATCATTAGATTTCAATATTAACAGCGTGCCATCGTGTCTGATGTTATATATATATATATATATATATATATATATATATATATATATATCAATATATATATATATATATATATATAAAATTAAATCATTAATATGACTACAATGCTTTTTTTATTACTACCCACTTTTTAATTAAAATATCTCCCTAGTACCTCTCAGCAGGGGAAAAAGAAGGCTACTGAAAATTGAGCTGGACTATCTTGGTATATAAAAAAAACAAATATTAGCCAGAGTCAAGGTATTTCACACAACAACCCCAATGAGACTTACAGCAAAGCTTACATAAAATCTGGCCCAACTAAGAACCAACAGATTGCCTCAAAAACTTGCTGGTCAAGCTCCTGAAAGTATAGATGGAAAACCCAACCAAGCATTCAATCATCAAACAGAGCAGGATATAGAGCAATCCAGATCCCACAAAAGTGCATCAAGTAAACTGAAATAACATAGATGGTACCTCCAATATCAGAAGCTCAGACAGCACACACCATAAGAAACCTTTCTGTTTGGAACAGGCTAAGTACTCACACTGTTAATACTCTTCCAGTAAATGCTTTCAAGTGACGATTGGCTGTAGAATAGAAGGACCACAAAAATCTCTACAGCAATATCAATTTTCTTATTGAGCTAGTTACCCTATCTTCACGTATTTTCTATACGCATCACAACTAGTGCTATTTGACTCTCTTCGATTTGCAAAGATCGACGCGAAGCATCTCAATATTTCCATTTCTCGACTTTCAATTCCCAAACTTCGATGTGAATCGTTTAATATTTCAATTTCTCAACAATTTTACTTTCAAAGTTCGACGCGAATCGTTTAATATTTCATATCAAAATAGCTTATAATTAGTAAAAACGCATTCTTGTCAGCGTTCGTACGGCATTCTAAATTCTGACCTGATCAGTTCGGTGCCAAGAACTCCAGTTCCTGTCTTCTTGATTTAAGTGTCTTTTATAACATTTTTTTGGGGGGGGCGAAACTCATTAATACGCAAATCAATGCATGTCAAACTATACTGAAATTAAAGAAAACATTAGGAAAGGATATCTAAGAAGAACAAAGCACTGATAGAAAACAAATTATCTAGTAGAAACCTGATAAAAAAAATCAATACATTCTGAAAGGAACGCCACATGAAATAGAGGAAACAGAAACTGCTAGAAATATTATAAAATATTCCCCAAGGAAAAAGGAATCAGACTTATCTGATGCTACGCTAAATAGCTGTGAAGAGTCAAAGAGTGTACTAATCAGACCTCCACAATATGAGTGCTAGGGCTGTGGGAGAGACTTTTTGCTACCTTAACTCCACAGAAGAGCAATAGTTATTGCCAGCGAGAAATGAATGATAAGCGACTGTTGTGGTAAGGCAAAGTCAGTCACAAAAGTTATCGGAAAAAGAGGTGGAGAGTATTGGAAACCTGAGGAAAATTATATCCACTTTTATTGTTAGCAGAAAAAAAGAGAAAGGTCTTCTTTCATCCAAAAATCACGTTGTTACACCAAGTTCTGTAAACTAAATGTTACATACTGACCTCCCATCCGTCAATCATTCCCGAATTAAATTAATGTGCCTCGTTATGTAACATCATTGTGTGCAGCGGATTGCATTCAAAGGATAGAATTGATGTGGTCAGTGTCAACAGGAAAGAAAATATTAGAGTGTTCATGAATCTTGACATTTTAGAATGTTATAAAAGTTGTAGTAAAATACATAACACAATATAAAGAGATTCTGATTATGCCGCTATAATCTCCGTCAAGGCTATCAGGTATATTCAAACGCAACTTCACTGCTTCTCTTTGTTTTATACGTTTATTTGACAACACCTGATATCCCTGCTAGTAAAATATAAATGCAGCATATTAGCCCCAAAAATATATATTTAAAAAAAAACAAAAAACAATATAACACCGAGTTTGTAAGATTGTATGTTGGATACTGTGTAACGATTGCATTTTTAAAATGCACACAAATGGTGCATACATAAACAGAAGCCACTATTGGAAGGAATGAGACAGTGATATATAAACTGACATATTCATTCCGGCAATTAGAATCATCATCATCATCATCATCATCATCATTGAGTGGGGGTGAATAAATTCTCTCTGATTTCTTTCCACTTTGTTTAATATCTAGCTAGTCATGGCCATGTATGTCTCGGTTTGATATTGAAGTTGTCTCTTCGCCGCAGATTTTTTCCTTCCTTTTGGCATTTCCTTCCTTTTGGGATTTTACGTTGTATCGGGATCAATTCTGTCGCTCTAGATACTCATCTAGATCGACAGACGGGCAACTTGAGTAATGAACAAGAAGGAAATAACCTGCAAATGTTGCCGGCATTTCAGATCACAGGTTCAAGACAAATATATTGAGCTCGCCAGAGATCTGAAAGGAATATGAAGCATGAATAAAGCAACAATATTACATAATCATTAGGAACGGTTGCATTTATACATACGAACAAAATAGAAAAGGTTTTATCTCCACGCAAGCAGTGGTTATGTTTTTGGGAGAGCTATCCTTATGTTATTTATATTTATTTATATATATATATATGTATATATACCAGTGTCCATGTTGTTTGACCAAGCGTTACCAAACTTTTCCAAAATATCGACATTGTCTTACTTAGAACAAAATTTATTTTGAAATATCTAAGCCAAAGATCGCTGAAGAAATCACCCTTTTGACAATAACATCGGTTCTGTTCATTATAGGGACTTGCTACTTGGCCCATATTGAAGTTGACGAAGTCCTATAACTACTCTGAACTTGATATTGGAATTCGATCTTGATTTTATAATTTATTGTTCTAAAATTCACATATGAATCTGATGCTCTCTAATGACAATAATTGTGCTGTTTTTTAAAAGAACAACGACGATCACTTATATCTCAAAATAATATATATTTAGTATTCAACTGCATGAAAAGAATAGAGACAATGTGAAGTATTAATGCTGAAGGGTATATGGGAATTGACGAACGTTGGTGTCTTGAATTCGTTAGCAAGCCACCTTCAGTTGATTCCAAGTTGAAACAGCTAATATGATATTTTTAGATACCAACGAATCCTAGATTTAACATGCCCATTTTGGGAATTCGCCTATAAACTCAATGTAGCCGCGCACTATGGTTGCTTTTTTTTTCTCCCAGTGCGTCAGCAAGAGTCCTTAGAGATGTTATTGCGTCAAGAGTCAGATGTTCTGGCCCGTTGTTATCTTCGGTATACACTCTTATATTCAAGAGGAATAAGAAGAAACGGTCTGTTATTCAAAGCCAGATATAACGGATTGAAAATGTCGAATGAAAATTCATCAGTTTTCTTTATCAAGTTTTAGTTCTGATAACGCCAAGACATATCTATAAAGAATGAATTTTCTTTTATTTTCAGCATATTTTTAATGTGTCTAAATATTTTGTATCCAATACGGTATGTTTATTTCCAATTTTTATTTGAATATAATTAGGTCCATGCAGAGGACGTTTGGTATTTATTAAGTAAGAGCAAGTAGACTTCTAAGTTTGGCATACTAATTTCACTGACCCTGTCCTTTGCATGCGTATTTGCAGGAGTATTTGAACGACGAGGTACCTTTCTTTGTTTTGTTATTCATTGAAGACACCCTAACTTTCTTCTAGATAAAAAAATATCGAACAATAATACAGTTATAATTTGATGGTATTTATATTTAGATGTGTTGAAGAACATCGAAAAGACCAGTGTTTGATCACACTCATTAAGTGTTGTTTTTTACAAATCGAAGATACGTCCTGGATAATCAGGCTTAGTTGCTGTCTGACGTAGGCATGCTTCTATTCAATTTTAGGAGAACAAAATTTTCAGACTTTACCATCTCTCTCAGAAGGATTTAGTTGATCGATAATCGCATGAAGCGCCCCTGCCAAGAAATGCCATCAGAACTGCCCAACCATTTTTGTAGGGTACAGTGCACTTCACTTGGCCCATCGGGTTTTCTGAAATCCCACTAGACTTTATATCTGTTCTGGTCAAGATCATAGTGTAGTATCTATCCTGATACTTCAAAGTAATTAGTCCTTGGTCAATGTAGTGGAAACCATTCATACTGAGACAATTACTTGGAGACTCCCCCACATTAAAAAACGACCTTGTGTCTTATTTGCTTTTGTGGGGAAGCAAATAAATACCATTTGTTCTGATGCTACACTTCACCTCTTCCCTCATCGGTTAATGGAGGAGTGATCCTTCATCACTGAAACAATTTTTATTTTTATTCCTATCCAGGGTGCCCCTTTTTAGGGCGTTGAATTCTCCCAACATAAAAAACCGACCTTGTATCTAACTGTGCCCTCGTGGGGATGCAAGTAAATAGGAAGCCCACTAGTATATAATTTAATTAGAAATAAATTTCAGTCGGCATGTACTTAGTCACATTGAGATTAGTCACAACCTCCGTAAGAAGAAGAGTCGCGTTTAACTACTGACGTCAGAGTGTTTAGTTTTGGTTGTTGCTGAGCAAATGGATGAGTTCATTTAAGAGGAACAATTGTTACACACTACATGTGGACATATGACTATTTTTTGTCTGAAATTGCTTCATCTTCGATGCATAAATTGTTTAGCACTTAAATAGAATACTGGTGCTTCATATCTTTTTCAAGCTGGAAATTTGATAATGATTTTCAATGCAAAACTTAACGGTCAAAATGGTTGAACAATCCGTCCTCATTTTCGAAACACAAGTCGTTATTTTATCAGTTTATTTTTGAATTCTATTTATCGTTTATTTTACTTTACATTATTTTACATTAATAATGTTTGTTAACAGAAGAAAAAGTATATAAAAAACAAAAAAAAAACAGATACTAGGTGTAATAAATTAATGTTACCAAAGGCAAGATACGTTACTCTATTATAAGTTTACTTGTGTTTTAATTTATTTTAAAGTGTGTTTTGTTCGAAATACCCCTAGTGTCCATTTTATTCAAGCGTGAACACGTTTTTTTAAATGCGCTGATAATACATTATAAAACAGTGAGTATCGATCTGTCCCCCTGTCCCCCGGCCCAACTGTTCAGTGACTTGAAACGAAGATCAAAGCGAATAAAGCTCCCCTGTATTTAACACTTTTGCCATGATACATTTAATTAGTGTCAGGAGTCGGTAAAGAAACATCGTGATAATTGGTAGTAGTGGAAATTGAGTAAAATTTATTTATTTAAGAGGACGGCTTAATAACAATTTATTTACATTGGACTTGAAAACGGCCATGTTGTAGTCTGCTGGAAACCAGTCCAGTGGCATAAAGTTACACAGGCGGCAGTTCTAAGAAAGAAACTTTGCTCATGGAAGGTGCGTTTAGTTTTAGGCATAGATAGAGAATAGAGGAAATGGTTAACAGTGATTGTAACTAAACTAGTGTTTGTTGTGAATGTGTTTGCAAGGAAAAAGATTAAACGTAATAGAGAAGTCGTCATGAACATAATGATAGAAAAGAGATAGATTAAAAACGTTTCGTCTGTGAGAAAGAGAAAGTAGCAAACTGAATAGCGAAAAGCCGGCTCTGAAGCTTGTCCTGGCAGAAAAGATTTCTCGGAGCAGTTCCTGTCAAGATGTTTCAACGGTGCTCCATCTTAGGACGTATTTGACTCTTTTACAAGGAGTGAGTTTTTTTTTTTACATAGGCATCACAACTTATCAAGGCCCAGAGACCACTCGACAATAAGGGTTAAAGAGTGTATAGTAGTTAATTGGACAATATAGTAATTATTAGTAATTGAAATTCGGTAAATTTGTTAACTTAATTAGAAACGGTGCAACAAGAACTTGTTTACGTTGGACTTGAAGACAACCATATTGTAGTCAGCTGGAAAGCAGGCAAACGGAAGACAGTTTCACAGGCGTGTTGTTGTAAGAAAGAAACTTTGTCCGTGAAATTAACGTTTAGGTTTAGGCACAGATAAAGAGTGCTAGGAATTATTGAGAGGGGTTTCAGCTAGAAGAGTGTTTCTCGTGAAAGTTTGGCGACGGGGACCATAAATTGGAGCTCAGACGAGCACTTGCCATGACAATAACGATAAATTTGAAACAGACACGCGAGATCTCTTCTGTGAGAAAAAGGTTGCAGGGAATAGAAAAGGGTATCCTCTACTAGGCTACGAAGTCTATTTTGAACTCTATCAAGACAGGATAAGTTCTTTCTAGCAGCTCCCGGCCAGATGTGGCAGCAGTACTCCATCCTTGGACGTACCCGGCTCTTATATAGGTAGAGGATTGCATCAGGTATTTACTGGATCGATAGAAGGATCCCACTATTTTTCCAGCGACCTTGGCGACGGATTTGATGTACGTGTTCCATTTCAGATCAGAAGTAAAGGTAAAGCCCAGAAGCTTGTCAAAATATGAAGCCTCCCCAAGGTCGGAGCTATTCATTTCAATTGATGCCAGATGGGGATAAGAGCGTTATCTCAGTTTGTCACGTTGATTAAAATACGCGTAAAGTTATAAAAATCACAAGGTAAGATTATTAACTTCCATGTATGACACAAGCTTAAAACGAAAATCAACATCGTTCAAAAAGCGGATACATTTTTTTTTTCAGATATATTTTAGCACTTCCACATTAGAATATTTTTTATTGACATTTTGCGTTAAAAAAAATAAGAGCTTTTTCGTTCACCGACTTTTAAGAGATTCACATTTGTTGAAGCTAAATGCTATAATTTTCTCAATGCTCTTAAATGATTTCAAATTAAATCAAATAATTAACTTGGTGCCAGTTTCAATTATCTTTATTATTGAATGCGTTGGGATTTTATTGTGGCCTTTTGATTAGGTTACATGATCAGTAACTTTCTTTAGAATCGAATAAAAAATAAGAAAGAGCTACGAAAGTAAAAATATAAAAGTTATCCTGGAAAGCACATTTTTATTCGATGATGGAAATAAATTATGCTACGTCAAAAATGGAAGATTGTAAGACTTCATTTAGATACTTGGTGCTTATTTATTTCCATAGTTACAAAAATGTCTCTCAAGCAATAAAACATTGTGTATTGCGAAGATCCTTTAGCAGACAGGAGTTGTTCGCAAAATGTAGAACTAAACAAGTTAGCGATAATGTGAAAAACACTTAAGCAGACGGCGGTTATATATATATATATATATATATATATATATATATATATATATATATATATATATATATATATATAGTAATTTATAAAATACATATGTCGATTAAGCTACACTGAATATTCCGCGTTTCATCCACTCTAGGACTCTTCAGGCTTATGCGCATAAGCCTGAAGAGTCCTAGAGTGGATGAAACGCGGAATATTCAGTGTAGCTTAATCGACATATATATTTTATAAATTACTAAAAGCTCTACCTACGTATTGAGCACTTCTGAAGTAAATACTTAAAGTTTACACATAAATCTATACTTTCGTATATTAATTTTATGTGAGTAAATTAAGTAGTTATATATATATATATATATATATATGTATATATATATATATATATATATATATATACTAGCTGTACCCTGCCACGCGTGACTGTGGCTCAATTTGGTGTAATGGAAAATTCTAATAAAAAGAGAAAATGCATGTTTCTTATATTCTTAGTAGAGCAATTCACTCCAAAAAGTAAAAAAAAAGGCGAAAATGAAAAAAAAAATGGTACTCTTGCAGAATTGGATCCTGATTCTCGGGATTATCGTCAATCATGGCTTGGGCTCGACCAACAATCAGTGGATAAAGCTGAACGTAGCAAAAATGTTGAAACGCTAAATGTTTTGTTTTTTGTTTTTTTGTTTTCTGTATACAAAAATGTGAGTTAGTAATTAATATTTGAGTGATGGGGGGTTACTATATACATGATTCGAAAAAGTTGTCCAAAAACAAATAAATGGAAGCAAAGGTAAGGTAAGTTACGTTTCTACCTAACTGGATAATTGTTTAGTGTTTTTATGTAATGTAAAATTTTTAATCCGCTCGAAAAACAGAAATGGTTGCAAACTCTGTTGAATACGTTAAGTTTGGGAAAGTAAGTTGAAAACTAAAAACTATACAATACAGTGTCAAAAACCACACAAATATATGTTACCATGACATAGGCTGACATAATCGGTGGGTTTGTGACAGTATTTTGCATAGTTTTTTATTTTTAACTCACTTTCTCAAACTTAACGTAATCAACAGTGTCCGCCACCATTTTTATCTTTCAAATACACCGATAAACACTGTTTTTCGAGCCGAGTAAACGTTATATTAAATGAAAAGGATTTGTATTACTAAACACAGATACAAAGAAGTTGTCAAAAATAAATATATAAATAAATTTTATCAAAGGCAAGAAAAGTAAATGTTCTACCTAACTGGATAAGATTGTAGTGTTTTTATGTAATGTATAATGTCTAATCGGTTCAAAAACATGCAGTGTTTATCGGTATATTTGAAAAATACAAATGGCGGCAAACTGTATCAAACACGTTAAGTTTGGGGAAATTTTGGGAAAATGATTTTAAACTAAAAAAACTATACCAAATACTGTTAGGAACTCACTCAATATATGTTACTGTGAATTCGTTTCGCAACTATGACAGTCGGTTAACACACACGTCGAGCTTCTAAAGCTTGAATTCGTTTCACAACTACGACAGTTGATTAACACACACGTCGAACTTCTAATCACACTGATGCAGTTGATACACACTGATATTTTTTTTCAGAAAATTTACAATGTAAAAATCAGAAAAATTTGACATAAGGCCGAAGATGGGGGAGGGGAAAGGACGGTCTTCTCTGACTAGTGCTAACTAATCTAACCTAACTAGTTTCTACTTTCACTCTACTTACGCCATAATACCACATTCATACTATACATCCATCAGCGTATACATCCTTCATCAATCAATTAGGTAATCATGGTATGATGTTCTTATGGTATAAGATCATCATACCATGATTACCAAATTAAAACCCATAAGAAAGGGGGGTTTGGGAAGATAAAAATTTTATATACAAAATAAAAATGAAATATTTACAATGTTAGTAACAAAAGACCCACCTCCCGTTGTTAAACTATGGCAGATACACCGATTCGCCAGTCGAAAGGGTGATGCGGGTCCGTACGCTTTATTTAAAACACCTCTTACAAAAACTTCGAAAGGGAACCCGCATTTCTGGCGAATCAAGCGATCTGTCACCTAATTGGGGAGGGGAGTGGGGTTAAAAAAAAATTTTTAATAAAAAAGAACCGCAGGGACAAACTTAAAAAGGGGCCTAATGATCGCTATCACACACTATCTAGGTTATGAACAAAGAAGCCTAAATAATGGTCCTACTCTTGCCTATATCGTGACCTACTATGGATTAAAAACGAGTCAGGGCTGACGTTCGTTTCTGTTACCTAAAATTCTTTTTCCTAAGGAACATCCAAGAACCAGTCAAGACTTGCTTCTCTCACCCGACACACACGCGCAACTGACACCCACCTTTCAACAAAGTCTGACGAAGAGAGTCTAACTCTCTCGGCCTTGATACGATCCTTCAAATAATGACGGAAGAGTCGTATAAGGTCGAAGGGAGCGAAGTCCTCAGATCCATAGACCACTTTCATATGTGTGTTCCAGATAACACCTCTCATCACTGCTAGCAAGGTCAAACACAAATCTTTTCTGAGCCTATCCGTTGTCGGAGCCCAATTGCTACAGACATTAATAGGAACCAAGGTTAATGAGGATGTGTTCAGTATGCGGACCATGAGACCTGTAACAAACTCAATCAGCGGCGCCACGATGCGACAATAAACGAAGGCGTGACATAAAGTCTCGTCCTCATCGCCGCACCGTTTACAAATAGGCGAGTGCACCAAGCCAGCTGAGTGGAGTTTCTTACCGACCCAGAGAGCATCCCGAATTACCAGCCAGGTCAAGGAAGCCTCGTCGTTAGTGAGGCATCCTGACCCAGGCGCCCAAGGCCAAATTGAGCGGAGCTGCTCCTTCGTCAAAGGGAGCCTCCCACCGATGACATCCGTTACGGATCCCCTCACTAAAACCCGATATAATGCCTTTCGGGACAACGGCAGAGTGTTAGAGAGGCTTCCCTTCACTCTTAAGAGGGACTTCAGTGCGCGCCGGCACTCGCGATAGAAGGGACATTCACCTTGCGGCAACCTGTGTGCCTCCCCCTCGGAGTTGTGCACCCCCTCACAGCCGGGAAGGCTTTCTTGGTGTCCTCCATCCAGAGGCCACCGTTTTCCCTACCTTGTGTGCACATTCGATCTAGGTAGTAGAGCCGTAGCGTGTATAACCGAATCTCCACGTTTGGCATACCTAGACCGCCTTCAGAAGGATGTAGGTAGCAGACATCGCGACAGACCTTAGAGGTCCTTCCAAGCCATAAGAAGTTGAAAAGAGCCCTCTGCAAATATAACAGTGTATCTGACGGGATTGGAAGCACTGATAGACGATAAATAGCGATTGGGTAGATGTGGGTATTACACACCTCCGCTCGCCCCTTTAATGAAAGGTTTCTACTGATCCACCGTGAAGCTGCAGACCGTACCGCTTTCAGAACCTCCGACCAATTTTTCTCCAGCTGGAGGTCAGGACCAAACCAGACGCCGAGTATCTTGCAAGGCCCATCGCTCCAACTAAAGGGCCCCTGAAGGGGCATACCCCTCCAGGCACCAATGCGCAAACCCGAAGACTTGTCGCAGTTAATTTTGGCCCCTGTTACCGTTTCATACAATCTGATTTCTACACCGACGACACTAATCTCAGCACTGCTCGTTACAAGCACAGTTACGTCGTCGGCATAGGCGGAGTACTTCGCCTGGGCATCCACACCTGGCAAAGTGATTCCGCGTAGGACCGGATTCACCCTTAGCCTGCGCAAAAAATGGCTCGATCGCAAGCACATATAGCATGGGTGATAACGGGCACCCTTGACGAATGGAACGTAACAAACTGAAGGGTCTCTACCTCTTCCCATTTACTTCTACCATCACCGCGGGGTTAGCATAGAGAAGATGAACCCAAGACCGAAATTGCGGGCCAAAACCGGCCGCCGATAAAACAGCCCCCAAGTACCGATGGTCAACCCTATCGAAGGCTTTGGACTGATCTAAATTGATCAGCGCGGCCTCAGTGTCGACTTTTTCTATCATCAGGCGTATCGAGTGCAAGTTATCCTGGATTGTCCTGCCCTTCACGGCACACGTTTGCTCGGGGCTAATAAGACGAGCCAGGACAAGCTGCAGACGATTTGCGAGAATCTTGGCCAAAATCTTTAACTCAGCGTTAAGCATCGTTAAGGGCCTGAAATTACCTAACCCATCCCCACCATCTTTGCTTTTACGAACAAGCTTTATCACACCCATGGTAAAGTACTTGGGGATTGAGCCCTTCCTAAACCATGAGTTAAACAAAACCGTCAGTAAAGGGACAAAGATGCGACAACCTCAAATACACTTCGTAGGGAAGACCATCGATCCCCGGTGACTTATTAAGGCCGACCCGCTTTAAGGCTTCAATGACTTCATCCTCCGTTATGCCACCTTCGCACCTAGCCGCTTCGGTCGTTGAAAGACGAGAAAAGTCAGCCAAATAGGTGTCGAACTGTTCTAATGACAGACCGGGTTCCATGGAAAAAAGCTCCTGGAAATGAGATCTAAACGCCTCCAGCACACCCTGGTTTGTGGTCACGGTACGCCCGTCCGGCAATGTGACGCGAGCGATGTGCCTATCAGCCGCTTGCCTAAGCTCCTCTGCACGCAGTTCAGCGGCCATGTTTGTTGCTTCCTGGGGCATTCTTTTTAACCTAGCCCTAATCACTAAAGCTTGGTGCTCCTTTTCAGCAAGAGAGGCAAGCCGAGCCCTAATTATATTAACGCTAGCACTATCCCCCTCCTCCACCGCCCGATCTAGTCTAGACTCTAGTGTCACTTTAGCTGCCCTAGAATCTAGTTTGAGTCTTTTGCTAAAGTCAGCAGAAAAGGACCTAATGGCTTCCTTAATTTTTACCCACCACTTATTCCCAATAATTGCCTCCGTCAATTCCCGCTGTAGGGTTTGTAATAGCCCGTGACGGAAGCCCTTCACATCGAACAACGACGTGTTGAGCTTCCAGTAACCGGCTAATCTAGGCTTAGGTCTATCTAAGTTTACCCGTACACGAACAAGTCTGTGATCCGAGTAAACTATATTGTGGAAACTTGGACAATCCAATACTCCTACGTCGACTCGCCTAACTAAGAACCGGTCGATATAGCTCGAGAGCTGTGTCGAATCGGAGCCGCCTCTAACTGTCCAAGTCCACACTAAGTCACGGGGCTTTTCATTTCGGAATTTGTCGATAAGATCAAACTTGTCCACAAATTCACGAAATAAAACAGCATCCCGATCTCTGTTAGTTCCCCTAGATGTTAACCCAAATCGATCAAACTCGGGATCCAGGACGGCCTTTCAATCTCCCGCTAAGATAACCGTTCTGGAAACATCTATGAACTGCTCGATCTGCCGAAAAAATCCAGCCAGCCCAGTATGGCTATTGGGCGCATAAACCCCAATAAGACGTAATGCCCTACCCTTTATGGTAACATCCAAAACACATAGTCTTCCCTCCGGATCCAAGTAACACGGGTCACACGACGCATCTAGAGACCTTTTAACTAGCCAGGAAACCCCTCTCGATCGAGAATTATAGCGCGCTGAGTAAGCCTCAAAGGTCTTAGACAGTGCACTCAAATGGTCACCAGGAATAAGGTGGGTTTCCTGCACACAACAGATATCCACTCCGAGGTGCTGCAGGTCCAAACTCAAGCGCCATTTGCGCGAGTCGCCCCTTAGCCCTCGGACATTTAAACTAGCAAGCTTGAGATCCATGGTGGTGCCTTAGGGTTGGAAACCAGGAACGAACATCGCGGTCGTGAGCATGCCGACGGCTCTCGTGAGGGAATAAGTACCCATCGTAGTATCGATGAGGCCGTCACGAGAAATACCACCGACATGCAAAGGATAGGTTAATTTTGCTATCTTATATAGGGAGGGGTGCATTTTTACCGGGACCCTCCCAACACAACATTTTTTAAGGTTTTTTATGTCACAATCTTTAAACACAACAAGGGGAGTGGGAAGGTTGAAGGCTTTATTTGCCTCTTCTAACATTAGCCAAAGGTCCTTGGCCTCTTCTTTTTTTCCGAACGACGGTTAGGATTCTTTTAGCATTTGGAAAATTAACAGGGGTATCTACTAGTTTCCCCCCACCCACCTCCTTGAACTCAATTAGTTTTGTGAGGTCAGTTCCTTGGTAGTTCTTATGATTGTTAATGGCGGCTTGGTTTAGTATGCAAATGTCTTTGCCAGGGAGGTAGAGAGTCTTTTTCTTGTGTTCAGGCGAGGGGGTAATGTCCATAGCAGAATGTGTGTTAGAAAATGTTTTAGAAGGAGATGCAAGGGGAGTGTTGTGAGTGGTCGAAGAGGTGGATGGAATGGGAGAGGAGGGTTTGTGTTTTTTTGAAGGGCTTAAGTGTATTAGTTTAGGCTGTTTATGAGGGACCGGAGTTGTGACTGGAGGAGGCATTTTGAAGGGGGAAGGAGTTTTTGGCTTTGTAGGCGACTGGGTGATAGGGTTGGTTAAAGATTTGGGGCTTGGTTTCGGAGAAGTGGGTTTACATGGGGATTTGGGTGATGGGCGTTGAGCGTCTAATTTCTTTTTTAGTTTAACAATTTCCAGGTATTTCTCTTTTCCGGGGTCGTTTTGCAGCATTGCCTGTTCTTTCATTTGGTCAAGGCTCAGGCGTCCAGGGGTTTTTCTCCCAGGGGCGATCTGCCAGGGTTCTCCCCTGAGGATTTCGTCCGAGTTTGTTTCGTTTGTTTCGTTGGTAGGAGGCTTGGGAACGCTTTTTGATGCGGATCCCAAGTGTTGTCCGATGGATTTTTTGGTGTTTGGTGGAGGTTTTTTTAAGGGGCACTCTGACGTGAGGTGGCCAATTTCGCTGCAATTCCAGCAGGTCGGTCTTCTTCCAGCTACTATTATAGGAAGTTTTTCTTCTCCTGCCTCGAGGAAGAAAGGGATCGCATCGAAGTTTACCTTATCGAGGAGGATGTCATATGACCATATGCCGTGGAACTCGTCCACCTGCACCGAAACCATTTCGCCATATTTTAGAAGGAAGGCGCCGATGTGTTCTCCTTCAATGTGGTGAGGTACATTAAAAACGGACACCGTAGTCCGACGTTTTCCCATATATTCTGATCTTAATGTAAAGTGCTGAGTGATTATCTCTTTTTGTGAGATAGTTATGCAATCTTCTAGGGAGTTTTTTTGCGACGGAAACGGTTTGCAGATTCGTTTTTAGCACACCGAAATCTACAAAAAAAATTTTTTGTTATATACGAACGTGAGACGCACGGCCCGTTATGGAAAATTTTATCAAAAATCCGTGAGAAAATAGTTTTCAATAAAAACAGCAAATGAATTAGATAGAAAAAAATGGATGCTATTTTTTTATTTAATGTTTCTGTGTGTTCCTTGGCTAAAAAATTTTTGTTTGACTTCTTTTGCATGGTAATAACCCCTGAACTCTGGGACTATTTTCCATTTCACAAACGTAGCCTTTGTTTAAGCTACAACCGAGCATAAACGAAGGCTGTTAAATATGCACTCGCGTACCAAACTGCCTTGTCAAAAAGCCAATAAACACGAAAATAAATGCCCCCTTCCTCGGGTGGCCAGAGAGGTGGTGTCTATTTTAAGCTAAATTTACGTGGAAAAGTGATCACCCACTTTTCGGAAAAGAAATTTCTTCATATCATGAAAACTATTTTTGGTACTCCTTGGGCGTTGAGTTCCATGGCGACTTTATTTAACGGTCGTTCCTTAGTCCCCCCTCAGTAAAGGCTAGCACATGCGCAATAATATTTTCGCTATTTATTTACTTACATTGCCTTTGACACTTTTACAAACATTACTTATGTTGGCTTAACTCTTCATAAATAATAAAAAAAAGTAACTAAACCATTTATTGATAATTTGTCACGTGTACAAACATTTATTTATTTATTTATTTATTTACGTTTGCTTAACTCTTTATATGATTAAAAAAGTTTTACTCCTTAAGAATAATAAAAAGAAACAAGTTACTAAACATTTATTAATAATTTCTCACATATTTTCATGAAGTATGAAAAAAAAGTAACTAAACCGTTTATTGATAATTTCTCACTTACAAACATTTTTAATTTACATGAGCGGATAAGTCTGCTGGTCGCCATGGAACTCAACGGCCACCCAAAAAAGTATTTTGTTATATACGAACGTGAGAAAATGGAAAATTTTATCAAAATTCCGAGATGCAATTTTTTGTTTTTTGGTAAATATGAAGAATTACTCCACCCTCGAAAATTCCTTTAAAATTACCACTCTTCAAGGTTTTCGGAGTCGCTGAAAACGAAAATAACGTTTAAAATTACGGCAAACGAGTACTTTCCAAGGTATGAAGAAATGTTAATTCTAAAAAAGTGGGGGATCACTTTTCTATCATAATTTAACGTAAAATGATCACTCACTTTGTGGACACGATTTTTTTTTGGGGGGGGGGACTTTCTTTCCACCCTCGGAAAATCCTTTAAAATTCCAGTAAACACGTAGTTTCCAAGATATGAAGAAATCAACTCACTGGTATTTTTTTTTTAGGGGGGAATTGCCGGTTTGTTTTTCGTTCTTTTTTTGGAGGGGGATATTCAATTATAGAATTTGTATAGTTTTTTAACAGGTGCTTATGTAGTTTAACTGTTTTAACATGCCGACATTAACTGAACAGAAGAACTGTTTAATATTTTACAAACATTCTGTTTACACCCCCCGCCCCTCCAACAAACTTAAACAGGTAATTTTAAAGGATTTTCCAAGGGTAGAAATAAAGTCCCCCCCCCCAAAAAAAAATCGTCGCCACATAGTGGGTGATCATTTTACGTTAAATTATTATGCAAAAGTGATCCTCCACTTTTTTAAACTAACATTTCTTCATATCTTGGAACTACTCGTTTGCCTTAATTATAAACGTTATTTTCGTTTTCAGCGACCCCGAAAACCTATAAGAGTGGTAATTGTAAATTTTCGAGGGTGGAGTAATTCTTCATATTTACCTTCTTTTTTTTTTCAATAACATAAGAAATTAAGAATTAGACAAATTTATTTTAGGTAGGCTTCGCCAGGAAATCTTTTAAAAATAAAAAAAATTAAGATAAACAAATGGTGCTAGTGCACTTACCGGTCCACTCTATTTTTTTAAATCGTATTTCAAAGTTTAATTAAAGTTTTATATGCTTTTTTTTATTGAATTGTAAGGTTAAAGTAAATATATATATATATATATATATATATATATATATATAAAATTTTAAAAATAGGGATTTTTTTACCCATCTATCAATTAGATAGTTAAATGTTGTAATTCGAAAGTCATCAACGTGTGGTGCACGTGAAAGGCTCATTTCTACCGGAAATTAAATGGCGGACAGTCTCGCAGCTAAAAAAATTATTTTTATTTCATTTAATATATTTTTATAATTTGCGATATTAACGATCTTAATTTATTTTGATAACATCCAAACATTCCTTGACTTTACAGATAAATTTTCTGAAAATTTCAATTAAACTGGTAATGTAGAAATATAGTTTTATCGACTTTGAACGAACCAAGAATTACATTTATATATATATATATATATATATATATATATATATATATATATATATATATATATATATATATATATATATATACTCTTATTCACCACAAGCAAGGGGCAATGGGACGCTGTGCCATTTTGACGTAAGGATTTTCTACAGATGCACAATGTAGAGGGTTTAGCAGCGAGATGCTGTTCACACTTTTTAAATTTCTGCAGGTCAGGACTGTTAGCAACGTAGGAAACCGGGAGTAGAATTCCAAAAATCTATCAGTTCAAAGAAAGAAACTATTAAGGCTTTCCAGCATCTAGGGCCTCTACAGTAAATGGGTCGGATATTGCTGCTTGTCTAGTTAGTCAGCGAGTATTGGCGACGAGGGGATCACAAGTGCTAGAGCATACAAATATTGAGATGACGATGATCGTTATAAGTTGCAGCATTTGGGGGTACGCAAATAAGTTAAATAAAAGCTTCAGTCGGGTAAGTGTTCTAGTCTATTTTAGACATATTGTTGTGTATTTTCAGATTGCTTTAAACATTTTTGAATCACAATTTCTTCCAATTATGCCAAGGTCAAAAATACCTCGATTACATGTGATTAATACTTGACTTTAGCTCGTGTTATCTCTATAATACAATACGATTGCACATATTGAGTTCTGACACTTTTCATAATGAAAAAACGGTTAAAAAGTCACTATAACATAACCACAAAGCATATATTTCTACATAATGTTTTCACCCTGGTTACGTGAATATATTGTTATCTAATCTGTGGCATAATGATCTTGGAATTAATTTTGTATTTCTGGAAGTGGATCAAATCGATAGAAGAATACGAACAATATTATTGTGTCCATTTTCTCACAATTTCATCAATCGAACGGAATATGTAGTAAGAATAATGTAGTATTTGTTCGGTTTGTCACAAGATCCCCATACCAGGGATTACCATTACTTATTTATTGGTCTGTGGCTGGTGGGGTAGTTAGTTCTTGTAATGAGGCCATTTTCTCATTATTTCTTAACTATATGAAATATATGGATATTTCGAGTGAATGATTGTAACTAATATTTCCAGATTTTATAGGAGCATCATTACTTTATTAATGAAGTTTTTTTTAACCATAACATATTTCATTTTATCTGTCATACTGTTCCGCGAGTTCAATCTTTTATTTTCTCGACTTTCTTTAAATAGTTTGAAGAAACGATTTCGTCATGGCACTATAGAATTAATATTAAAAATAGTTTGGGGTGCGTATTCTGGTTGGTATTCTATACATGAAATAATGTCGCCGTAATACCGCTCTTCGTTTATGTTTTCTACGCACGCACACAGTGTTTCTGTAATGTCTGACGAGGCTGTTGGATCGTAAACATTGTCCAACATCCGAAACATACGTAAACAAACAGATAAAACGGTAATAAAAATAAAACACATATTTGCTCTGCAATAGTATTGAGCACTTTCTTCAGTTTTTACTAATTACTAGTTTTACCATATATATATATATATATATATATATATATATATATATATATATATATATATATATATATATATTCTCCTCCATTTTTAGTAGTAAGGATAATGTAATATAAATAATATGGTCATTAGACCATAAGCCATGGATTATCATAAACATTTTTTTATTATTATTGGGAGAAGTATAATAGTCGTTTTGTTTTTCACAAGAATATCCTCTCATGGATTATCCTCCTATTTTTCTCTTCTTAGTTAATGGAGAAGCAAGCCCAATCGAATGCCTCTATATTAATGCAGCTCAACCATGAACTGCTACATTAAACTATTACGAATTGAGAATCATTCCTCTCTCTGTCTCTCGGCCTGTTTCTCTTTGTCTATATCTATACAATGTACCACAACTAATACAAGCCCAGATTCTTGATGCATACATAAAAAAATGATCAAATACACTTGGCACTATGCTTAAACTCTCTGGTGGTGATGATGATAATGATCATCATCATTATGCCCGACTCGTTTTGGAGAAAATAAGACAACTTCCACCCCTACTCTCATTTACAGCAACAGCTTGCATCCCTATTTTCTATTTCATTATAAATAATAAGGTCGTCCGAATCAAAAATGTGTAGATCTTTAATTTTATTTTCTATGCTTAAAACTTATAACTCAAAAAAGAGTCGATATTGTATACCGTTCCTATTTTATCTGCCTCTGACGATGGCTGAGTAAAACACAAAGACCTATTTTGTTAATTAATATGGAGAAAATTCAGTTCCTGAAAACGAGGCCAATAGCAGTAACAAAATTAAAAATTACCCAAGTCTAAATAATTAAGTGACCGAACGGGAAAACCGATGAAATGTAGTATCAGAACATGTACTACACTTTGCTCGTAGCCAAAAGGTTCGCTTTTGATTGTGGTGCATTGTTTCAAAGGAAATGCCATTATTTCTTTAGTCTTCTTTAATTATTCGATCAAATAATTAATTAGTCCCGATGCTAGTTTCAATTATCCAACGCCTTAATCCTTTAATTATGGGTATTTTATTCTATCAGCTAATCGTAAAATGTCCTCCGGGACAAGTCGTAGAGTTACAAAAAAAATCTATGAGAATTAAAACAAAAGAAATACAAATTAAGCTTTTAAAAAAGACGCCATTATTTTCTACCGTGTTTTTTTTTGTTTGTTTTTGTTGGTTTTTTTTGTTGTTGTTTTGGTATTTCAACATTAGGAACTATTTCATCAAAATTTCCAGCTTAGTAATTAACAAAAAAGAAATAAATAAAAATAAAAAAAGTATTTATTGTTTTAAAAAATTTATATATATTGTTCAGTTGTATTTCGTAACTATATGAAATATATGGCTATTCACAGTGAATGATTGTAACTAATATTTTCAGATTTATATGAGCTTCATTACTTTATCAATTACGTGTTTTTTGTTTTGTTTTTTAACCATAACATATTTCATTTTATTTGTCATACTCTTCCGCGAGTTCAATCTTTTTTTCCCTCGGTTTTCTTTAAATAGTTTGGAGAAATGATTTCACCATAGCGCTATAGACTTAATATTAAAATAGCTTTGGGGTGCGTAGTCTGGTTGGTACTATATACATGAAATAATGTCGCCGAAATACAGTTCTTCGCTTATGTTTTCTACGCCCGGGCACACACACACACACACGCACATATATATATATATATATATATATATATATATATATATATATATATATATATATATATATATATAATTGTGTATCCATCTGTGTGTATGTGAGTATATTATCTATGTATTGTGTGTCACGCTTACATAGAAGTAACTGTCGTTTAACTGTTACGGACTTCCATTTCTTGTAATAAATGATTTTACAAATGATTCTTCATAAGTTTTAGTTTCGGTTTCGATTATAGCTGATAACATTCTAGTAATCTAGTGTTTATGAATAAGTTTATCAAGAATTCTTTATAAGTTTTGGTTTCGGTTTTAATTCAAGCTGATACACCAATGTCATATGGGTATTTTTTTTTAATCGTAACTATATAATATATACAAATCGATAGAAGATTAACTCTATTATGATAGATACGAAATCTGCAAGAATTAAATATCATATATAAGCCTACTTTACGACCTGCTATGCCAGACGTCCCTGCTAGCTTAGATAAATACTTTTCCAGTTTTAACAAAATAGCTACAATATATCTCCATTTAAGTTGAACATTTACAGAATGTCAGCATCAATATATTACATATGAATAAGTCCCCTGTGGAATTTCCACAGTTTCGCTCTAGTAAATATTATTATTATTATTATTATTATTATTATTATTATTATTATTATTATTATTATTATTATTATTATTGATTAACATGTCTCTTTTAATATACGGGCGTCTGTGTAATGGTAATAGACTGATTTTCTATGGCAACATCACACATATATGTATATTTTTATATGTATGTGCATATGTGTATGTGTATATTATCTCAATATATGTATATTGATATATGTGTATGCATATGTATGTATATGTATGTTTGCGTGTATAGTCGATACGTACATGTGCTTCTCAATTAAGATCAGAACAAAATGTATCAAAAACACTGGTGTCCCTCTTCATCACATTGTATAAGCCTCGATGGCTTACCGGGACGGTTTCCTAACTTTTATATCAAAAATACGTCTGCGCTCAATTTTCGAAGTTTTCGTATAGGTCGAGGAAACGGGGAGGTTAAATGTATATTTTAAATAATTTTTCCCAGTTATTAGTAGGTGAAAGATTATTTGGGATCAAACTTAGATAGTGGGTAGTTAGAGGGGTTTTATTGGGGTTATTAAACGAGCATTTATGAACTCTAAATTGGTCTTTAAATGAAGAATTAGCAAGTCCGATGGTGTATTTTTAATCTTGGAGTTTTCTATAGGGGGGATTGTAGCTGTGTAAACCACTTTTGAATGTAAGCATTGTTGTTTACGTGGGCATCCTGATTTATTTATGCAATTACAGTTTTTGTGATATTGTTAATATTGAAATTATGATTGTTGTTAAGTATTATATTATTATGTTTTTTAATTATTCTTTTAGGTTGTGATTGCAGTTGTACAGGAGACGAAAACGGACATATTCTTTCTAAATGAAACTGGCATAGGGCCAACCACTTCTCAAGACGAATTCATAACTATAAGAATACTCCAACTTAACATCTAAATCTGACCCCCAAGATCGCCATGGGCATGGAATATGTGCCTACATCAAAGGTGGCTTTCCATGTGGTAGGGATATCTCCAGAGAAGACACTAATTTACCTTATATGTGCTTCCGGGTTTCATTAGCTTACACCACTGCATTTATATTTGCCCTCTATCGCCTCTACAACAGTACGGTTACTATCTTTAAGAGCATATCTGAGAAAATTGACCACATTCTGTCTGCTCATCCTTCGGTTAACATTCACATTTGCGGTGACTTCAATGTCCATATTGTGGACTGGCTGACCCAATCAAATAAAACCGATGATTAAGGGAGATTGTGTCAAGATTTTGCCATGTCCTATGACCTCACTCAGATTGTTCACGAACCCAGCCGTGTGCCCGATACACCCGACGCAAGCCTTCTAGACCTTTTCCTCACAACTCCCCCTGAGCTGTGTTCATGTACCGTTTTATATCCTCTGGGATCCTCTGACCACTATGTTGTACCAGTTAAGATAAAAATAAAATGTAATAAGTCTTCAGACGTACCTCTCCACCGTACCGTATATCGATACTCTATGGACCTGAGGTCATCTCGTCAGCATCAGACAAGGCCAGACTATTTGCAAAGAACTTTGCAGCTAATTCTACCCTATATGACAATGACCATCAACTCCCTGTATTTCCTCCTATAACAGACAACACGCTATGCAACATACAAATATCTGTGCGTGAGGTCGCCAAGCTAATCAAGAACCTTGATTCCAGTAAAGCAACTGGTTCCTATGGCATTCCAGTTATAGTGCTGAAAAAGTTACAATCAAAACTTGCCCCCATACTTACGAAACTGTTTAAGCGCTGCCTTAAGTAGAAGTGCTTTCCAACACCATGTATGCCCTGTATTTAAGAATTCAGGTGAAAAGACATCTCCCTATCAGTACAGACCAATAAGTCTCCTGTGTGTCATGAGTAAGTTGTTGGAATCCATATTAAATAAAGAAGTAGTCTACAACCTCAAAAGACACAACCTTTTTAGTGACACACAATATGGTTTCCGTTCTGCAAGATCTACAGCAGATGTGCTAACGGTTATATCACATAGGATTAGTGAATCTCTTGACAAAGTTTTCCTTTCCAGGGCAATTGCTCTTGACATATCAAAGGCCTTCGATAAGGTATGGCATAAAGGCCTACTTCACAAGATTTCCAGCTACGGTATTTTTTACATAGGCATCACTACATTATCAAGGCCAAGAGGCCACTCAAAGATAAGGGTTAAAGAGTGTACAGTAGAAATTGGACAATATAGTAATCATTAGTAATGAAAATTTGGTAAATTTGATAACTTATATAGAACGGCTCATCAAGAACTTATTTACGTTAGACTTGAACACAACCATATTGTAGTCAGCCGGAAAGCAGGAAAACGGAAGACAATTCCACAGGCGTGCAGTTCTAAGAAAGAAGCTTTGTTCATGGAATCTACGTTTAGGTTTAGACACAGATAAAGAGTGAGGGGAATTATTGATATTGTTTACAGCTTGGAAATGTTTTCTCAATCATTAAATCATTTCTCTCTGATAGGTTCATAAGAGTAGTGGTTGATGGGCAGAAATCAGAGGCCCACAGTATTAATGCTGGAGTCCACCAGGGGTCCATCCTGGGCCCAACTCTCTTCCTGATCTACATCAATGATCTCCAAAACACATACTTAAATCATTCGTTGACATCTCTGCTGATGACACGACCATCTATGGCAACACATCAAAGGCCGTAAATGACAAAGTTCTATCTAATTCTCTCTTCTTTGATCTTGAGCGCGTGGTACAATGGGGAAGAGGTGGCTGGTCACTTTTAATGCATCCAAAACCAAGCTTCTATCTTTACATCATCAACACTCTGATCCCCATCTGGCATCAATTGAAATGGATGGCTCTCGTCTTGGGGAGGCTCCATGTTTTGACAAACTTCTGGGTTTGACCTTTACTCCTGATCTGCAATGGAACACGTACATCAAATCTGTTACCAGGGACGCTGGGAAAATGGTGGGATCCTTCTACCGCTCCAGAAGATATCTCACTACTAATACAATTCCCTATCTGTATAAAAGCCAAGTACGTCCAAGTGTTACATAAGGGAGGGAGAAGAAGAGGATTTGACTTGGACACTTTACTTGAGGGATACTGGTACCCTGGTGATGACGTGTCCATTTTACTAATGAAGAGAAGTTTACAACGATGAGAGAGAGAGAGAGATATTACGAGTGTTAAGAGACGAGAGAACGGGACCCAAGATCCCTTAAACCGTTTGTCTAGTGGTTAGGACACTTGTTGTGGATTTATGTGTTTAATTAAAGAAGATTCATACCTGGTCCGCTGCTCTGGGAGAGTCTTCATCTGGGTGGAGCTCTCTTGCTGTTTTCGCCGGAATACACAAGATGAAGACAGATGTTGGGTTTTCAACCTTTTATTCTCCCAGGCATGATCTAGGAGAGAACCATTTTAGACTTCTGCTCGGCTCGGCTTTTTCTGAGAGACTCGACGTTTCACCAACCTTGCCACGTAGCATCACATGACATCCGGTTAGATGAAACGTCACTTCCTGCAACGTGGATTAACTACAAAAATATCTCTCTGACCTCCTCCCACCCTCTCCCTCTCTCTCTCTCGATCTACTATCTAATAGAGACACAGAGAGAGAGAGAGAAGATAGAGAGAGTATGAAAGAGCCAGAGAGAGAGAGAGAGAGAGAGAGAGAGAGGGGAGAGATGCTCTTTAACACAAGGATGGAGTATTGCTGCCACATATGGGCAGAAGCTGCTAAAAATAGCCTATCCTGCCTTGACAGAGTACAAAATAGACTTCGTGGTTAGTGAGGGATGCCCTTTTCTCTTCCCTGCAACCTCTCTCCCACAGAAGAGACGTTGCGAGCCTATCCTTGTTTTATCGTTATTTCCATGGCATGCGCTCGTCTGAGCTCCAATCCCTCGTCCCTCCTCGCCAATCTTTTATGAGAAACACCCGTCTGGCTTAAACTACAGTCAATAATTTTCCCCACTCTTTATCTGTGCCTAAATCCAAACGTAGATTCCATGAGTAAAGCTTCTTTCTTAGAACTGCACGCCAGTGGAACTCTCTGCCGCTTGCCTGTTTCCCACCTGACTACAACTTTGACGTGGTAATTCCTTTTTCAATAAATTTGGGGATATGGTTAATAATATGTTTCGGTTGATTAGATATTAGGTGTATGTATAAGGGTTAGTACTATCCTTAGGATAAAGTTCATATATGTCATTTGCGAGGTTAAAAATGACATCGAGGAAGTTTACAGCTTTAATATCATAGTTGATTTTAATGTTTAAGTTAATTCTATTTATTAATTAATGCCCCTATAGTTTTCCCACATTTGTGACCGTCGAGGTGTTCAACAATTAGCAATCCAATCATCTCTTTAAAGTCCTATATTATTGTTATCCATTATTTTTGCTAGGTTGTAGAGAATTAAAAAAACAACCAAAACAGTTGCCTCTGCTGAGTCTTAAGAGCCTATTGAGAGATCAAAAGATCCTGTTTGGTCTTTCTGTTTTTTTTTGTTTTGTTTTTTTGTTTTTTTGTCCATTGTTGGTTTGGACTAATAAGGACGGTTTTTCTATACTTTTTATAAATATCAGTCTCATTGGGCTGGACATCGACAGATGGGATGCAAATTCTAAAGTTTCATCAAAAAGTTCTTTTGATATGGAGGAGTAATAACTCTCAATATCCAACTGGATGAAAGCAACTTTCTTTTTATTCGTGATGCTATTGAATCATTTTATAATCTCATTAATGCTGATCCATTGGTTTAAGTGGTAGGCAGTTTTATTTTACGCTTTATTTTTTCGAGGATTTTTGTTTTATTAATTCTACCTATTTCTAGCCTTGTAGGGTTCATACATCTGGTTTGTGGTTTAGTATTAAAGTTAGGTTTATGGTCTTTAAGCAACATGTATGCTTTTTTCATGAAGTTTGCCTTTTCTATTACAAATATTAAGATTATCGGTAATGCATTTGCTTTCTTTTTTTTACACAGTGATCACCACTTATCAAGGGTTATTGCAAGTACATTATGTTAGTGTGGAGATTTGATGAAGTGTTTACTTAAGGGGGCGGTTCATTAGGAATTTGTTAACGTTGGACTTGAAGACATTCAAGTTGTAGTCCGGAAGCAGGCAGATGGAACAGAGTATCTATCTAGATTTAT
>NC_136499.1:69659908-69774908 GCF_053919585.1 Euprymna scolopes
GGGAACTGGCAGAAAATGTTTTCGAAAGATTATCGACAATGGAATAAAGTCGTAGAAACAATTCAATAAATGTTCTGTTTTTTATATCATTCAAGACAAAGAATGTTGACTTCTCTTGATGAACATTTGTAGTAATCGTGACACTTTTAGTTAAAACTTTAAACTAATCACTTTTTCAGTGATCATTTGACTCCAATAGTAAACTTCGCCAATTATTATGCAGTGGACGGATAAATATATATATATATATATATATATATATATATAGGATATTCAGCTCGTTGACTGTCGTGGCTCTTGTGGGCTGTAACCTTGTTTGGCTGTGGAATTTATTATATATATATATATATATATATATATATATATATATATATATATGTGTGTGTGTGTGTGTGTGTGTGTGTGTGTGTGTGTGTGTGTGTGTGTGTGTGTGTTTAGAAGCTGTAAATTTAAATGAAAATAAATCATAGAAAAGTATGTAGCTTTTCAAAAATCTCATTTTGTGATTTTTCATCTTTTTTTTTTACAAGAACCCGACGGTACTCATGATAAAATAAGGTTTGCAAGAAAACATATCAATTCCAGTCCTGCCCAGTGCACACCAAGTCTTTGCCACATAGGACTCAAAGTTAGTTGATGGTCAGAGTTCAGATCTCTACATCGAGATTGATAAACCCCCATTTCCTGCAGTATACGATACAGAATAAATGCTACTATGGAAAGCGTCGCAAAACTGCGGAGATTCATTTCAGTGAATTGATGTGGATGCAGAAATGTAAGGGAAACGATCATTCTGTGCAAATAAACAATAGTATGAATAGAACCCATCCTTTTTTGAATAAGCATTAAAATGTTTTTGCTTTTTTATTAATGTGGTACTATTTGCTAGTATTACTGGTCGTACTGGTCTCCCACCAGCCCCCGCTATAGTAGGGAGATGATTTGCTCGCGCGCAGAGCGGTTCAGAAAAAAGGGACTACAATGCATTGTTGCCAGAACTCTGTCTCTTTTGTTCCTTGTAACCGTGGGGTAAGGAGACATATTTTTTGTCTCTCTGCAAATGAGAGGAGGGCGCACCCCTATACCTTAGCACTAGTTAGGACTATCTAGGTAGCTAGCTCGGTCTAATAATTTAAAAAGAAATTAAGTATTAGTGGTTTTTTATTATTTTTTTTAACATTGTAAAATATTGTAATATATTTATGCATAAAAATAAAATAGTTAAGATTTCAAATATATATATTACAATTGTATTGTGTGTGGTTCTGTTCTGCCTTAAATGTCGAAACGGTGACTGAAGACGATTCCAGTCAATAGAACTCCAACCTAAAGAAGATTCCAGCTGGAAGACCACCAGAATGAGACGTCATCCCGAAAGAAGGAATGAGCCAGCCACACCTAAAATCCTAAGGTATGCCTTTACTCTTCAACTTTGACAAAAAGACGTCTAACCGACTGATCTTCATATTCCTGTCCAATTGACCGGTCATCGTGTTACAGTCTAGTACAGTTTCCAGGATATTTACGTAACACGCGGGTCGGTCATATTATTGGCCAGCCTATACATTATAACAAATATTTGTTCATTTTTTTTAAATTTATATTTCGGCGGGGGACAAAAATATTCTTTGTCGGGGATCTTCAACAATCTTACTTGTCATGATACGATATTAGAATGTTGTTAATCAACTAACCAATCAATAAAAAAGGAGTTCAACTCTCTCGTCCACTGAATTCAATCCTGGCTCGGGACATCTAATTCGATTAAATTGATCATGTGACATAAAAACGTTGTAAGATGGATTACACGATTTGATGCGATGAGATTCACAGAATTGATTTAAACAAACAATAACAACATAGGATTTTATGGAGCATCGTATATTTAGTAAAGAAATAGCTAAACATGATAGTAAACTTTAATATCACTATATAAAGTTAAGTATGTTCACGTACGTATATACTTCATCTAAATTCAGAAAGGAAAGAGGAACCGTGGTCGTCCATAAAATGCTACAAAGACATAGTCAAGACTAATCTACAGTGGTGCAAACTTGGACCAAACGAAGCGGAACACCGTGCCAGTGATCGATTAAACTGGTGACCAACCGTCCGCAAAGCTACTGTCACCTTTGCGGATAATCGTTGCTGCCAGAGATCAGCGCCACAGAGCCTCAACAGCAGTGTTACAAACTACGAACTTTCGGTGGCCCTACTCTTCCAGATCCTCCAGCCTGGGTTTACGTAACCACCTCCGAAAAAACAGATGAGTTACCAAAACAAAGGATTACCAACAAGAAATATTTTATGTACAGTATTATTCATAAACTAATTAATCGGTTCATTATGAGATTTGGAGCGCAACTGCTATGAGATAAAATGACAAAATTTGAGCAATATTTAATTTAGTTTCATGCAATAAGGGGTACATATGAATGAATGCCTTTGTGAAATTTTAAATATTTCTGAATTTAATAAGATGTGTATTAAACATAAATTAATAAATATTATTCAAATTGCATCCTTTTTTATGGGTTTTTATATGGGACTCCAATTTGAAAACATTAAATATATCAGATTTGTTTTAGAATTGGATCCATACTCTTCTCACAAATCTGCAATATTCTCTGATTGTCAATTTCTATGTAAAGCCTCCTTATTTTAGGCCTTAAATTTGAGACATTTTGTAGTATCAAAATATGGGGAGTAGATGCAATTAGAGGTATTCTGAAAGTATTATAATCTTATATTAAAGCGTATTTAAATAGGCCGACGGTTTTAAAGGGACAAGAATTAAGATAGGGTAGGTGCAGGATAAAGTAGGTAAACGTGAAAGACAAATCTAGTGTGTAGAACTTAAGTGAGAGTCGATAATGGGATGAGATCTTATGATTACAAAGTGCGTGTGGTTGTTATAAAATAGACTATAAAAAGGATAGAGACCACGGTAGACAAGACGATCACGTTAGTGACGTGGGTGAAATCACGGCCGTAACGAGAAGTCACACGTGGTGAGAGAATAAGGTAATAAATGTCGTTGTTACGAGAAAAAGAAGTCAAATTATTACGTGTCTTATGTTACTTGGGACTTACTCTGTTACAACGTGCTGGGTCTACGTGTGTAAACGTGTGTAACGTTATATTATAAATTGGAAATCTCTGGCGAAAAATTTAAATTGCGTTTCTTGATATGTATAAAAGGTGGGTATCTTGCTATAATTATGATATAGTCGATTAATAAGTAAAGTGGTGAGGCTACTTCAAACAACTCTATTGAAAAAGGGGATCACAGTGATTAGTCCCTATTAGGAAGACGTTTATCTGACGAGTTTAGATGGTTCCTGTGTTTGCATTTTCCTTAATGTCTACGCTGGGATATAATCCTGGATTTAGAATTTAAGACATTTAATTTCTTTAGATGTTGTAATTATGGCAGTGGCCGCAGTGCTGTAAAAAAAACAGCAATATGAGCATGAGAAGAAAGATTTAGATTTCTATAGAATTGGCATAATTTCTATAGAATTGGCATCATTATATGGCATCATTTCTATAGAATTGACATCATTTCGTCTTTACAATACTTTACCTCTTCCTATCCTTTCATCTGGATATTTAATCTTTCATTTTTTATTTATTCATTTATGTTTTACTTCTTTTCCCGATTTTATGAACTCTTTCCACTAAAAAAAACCTGTTTTTGTATTTATGCCCAGTTTTCATCTATTCTTGCTCAGTTTATGCCAATACTAGCAAATTCACAGCTCCATTTTCCAATACATTTCTTCTGATAAGAAGACCGAATTTCTTTGAAACTCTGTGCATTAAGTACATTTTTATTTCTTGAGGATTAATTCAAACAATAAATTCATAAAATATTTAATTTACAGCCTTAAATTTACACACACACACACACACACACATATATATATATATATATATATATATATATATATATATATATATATATATATATATATATATTAGCTTGTCTGTCTGTTTTCCTATGTGGGCGTTCCACTTTTTCTCGGAAAATACTTATTTGATCTGACTAAAATAGTGTATGGACTTTTGTGATGATAAAATGCAGCGAACTAAGTACTATAGTATGTATTAGTTTCCCAGTGAGGGATTAATAGGGATAAATAAGGATTAGTAATTAATGCAAAAACGAGTCAGAATTTCATCATATTCAACCATTAATTTATCATAAAGCAGACAGTTTAAGTCAGCGGTCGATAACTGCTCGTTTTACCGGGTATATATATATATATATATATATATATATATATATATATATATATATATATATATATATATATATAATGAGAGAGAGTGGAAGTAGAAAGAGGCAGAAGGAAATATGCATGATATATATCGTGATGATTTTTAGTAGTTTTTATTTAGACAATTTTTTATCGTCACTTTTTTCTTTGATTTCAACTAAAACTTCTTTGGGGATTAATTTCCGTAAAATCGCATGCATACAGTTCCCTTCGTGACTCAATTTACCCCCCCCCCGCTCTCTATCTTTTTCACTTGCTTCCTCCTTGACTTCCTAGCTCTCCCCATATCTCTTTCTCTCTCACACAAACTTACTCGCCTGTTAAGGAAAGAAACGTTACGTTTTAATCTACTGAGAGGCTCTACCCGTCAGGCAAAGGCCAAAATAAATCTGTGTACATAAAAGAAACCATACTCTATAAACAAGTGAATGATGTTCAATCTCAATAAATAACCTTGCATCAACTACAAAAAAACACACACACACACATCCGACTACTGATTCAACACCTAGTGACACATCAAATTAAAATTATTGAATTTCAAATTGAAAAAGTTCAACTTAAACTAAGTAAAGATCAAAATCAAGTTATAATTTCGACGATCGCATCATAAACGCATCATAAACGTAGATTTGTTACTTCGAGGCGTATTATTTGCTCATGCGTGTATCGCTGTTTATATAAAGTTAAGTATTACAAGGTTTATATATATGCTTTTACTGAAATAATTCTTAAACTAATTGAACGATTATTATGAAGTTTGTAATATTGCTTTTAAGCGTAATAGTAAGTAATGTGTGCTATATTTAATTTGATTCGGAGAGAATAAAATGGAAATAAAGAATTGAAATCTTTTATGAAAATTCAGATGTTTTAATTTTTCTGAAATCTTGCAATACATCAATTAATAAATATTCTCAATTTTCTACTTTTGGGGGATATTTCAATGGTAGAATGAGGAAGCAATATGAAAACAATATTCTCTTTGAAAATTCAAATATTTCTTATTGACATAAAATATATAGGCAATCCTTAGGCATTTATAAAGTTTCTCGATGTTCCGTTTTTGTTTTTCATTGGACCCTTTCAGTGTAATCTTGTAAGTTTATATATGTTCTATGATCAAATCTGAAATTAAAAAAAAGTTAAACATTAATTTTGTTTATTTTCATTTTCTTCAGGAAACATAGAAGTGTGAAAATACTTATGAGTACAAATACGCATCTCGTCTTCAAATATATATGTGTGCTGATATGAAGTGTGTATATAATATATATATATATATATATATATATATATATATATATATATATATAAAGATACGTAACCGTGTTTGTATGTATGTTTTCCGCCTCATAATTGTTTTCTCTTTTTCTCTTCTTTTTACTGACTCTCTTTCTGAGAAAGTACCTCGTCCATTTTTCAGTATACACAATTTAGCCTGAAGATATGGACTTGCAAAAAAGTTGCAATTGAAACGTGTATGCACATATGTAGCCAATAATATGTGCGAAAATAAAAATATATAATACAATAAAGCTCTACTTCCTAGAAAGCAGAAGCTTCTAAACACTGAAGTTTCATTATCCATAATATCAACAACTATAAAAGTTATATATATATATATATATATATATATATATATATATATGTGTGTGTGTGTGTGTGTGTATGTATATATATATATATATATATATATATATATATATATATTCAATCATGAAAAAAAGAGACGTAAGAGAAATTTGCGTTTTCCTTTGGATTTAATTTTTTAATTTTTCCATACTATAATGCAGACTAACGGTCGTCCTATGTACTTTGATTCTCGTTGACGTCGGAAGAACACGGAATTATTTTCTCGTTTAAACATGTTTGCAACAATACCGTGGGATTATCGTAGGTCGCGCGACCAAACACGTGGGACATTACCTTTTTTTAGTTGTCTTTGATGAACCTAAGGAATCAATGTTAGTCACGCCACCATACATATGGTCCCCTAGTTGAGCAACCATATACCATTGTTATCGCACGCGGACAAGTACTCTGTGTGCCGGGCTGGTAACTCAGGTTTTAGTTGATATCGATTTTCCGCAAGTTTGTGCGTTCGTGAGGACACCATGCCGAGCCTTTGAAAGTAAATACACAACGTTGAATGAAACGTCTTCGTCGGTGGGAAAATGCCTCCACTAAGACTGTGTCTTGGTCTCCTCGAGAAGTATGGATCGATGCTGCTCCGAAATTGCATCAACTGGTGAAAGACAATAACATGAACAAATAAAACGAAAACAATAGCGAAATACAAGACGCGCATACGTGGTCCCCCTTCAGTGCTGCATATGGAATGACGTCACAAAAATAGTGAAGAAATGATGAATGTGAGAAGTGTAAAGGGCCAACGTTGCCTTCATATTTTCGCCAAGTTTCAGAAAAATATAATAGATGGGGAAAATTTGTGTGTTAAAAAGTATCATTTTTTTACATTTTGGGGCATTTGTGACCCCTTTTGAGTTTCACGCCTTAAGACATGAATATTTGAATTCAACACCATGAAAAAAAAACTACATAGATGTACATATCAAGTTTTTTAGTAATATAAAAAAAGAGCTCCAATTTTCGCCGCGTAACCCTTACTTAATTTATATAAGGAACAATCTCTCCCCCCCCCCACATTTTGGCCAAGGTTCAGGAAAATCTAATGGATGGATCAAACGCTATGGGGAAAAAGTGTCATTTTTGGCCATTTTGGGGGCATCTTTGACCTCTTTTGAGCCCCTGTGGACGCCCAATCCCAGTGTAAATAGATAACGCTGTAGTTTAAGGTCTTAACAGATGTATATTTGAGTTGACCATCGTGAAAATTCACTATATAGTTAGACATATCAAGTTTTTGTTGAGAAATATGAAAAAGGGGCTGCAAAAGGGGCATTTTTAGCACTAAGTCCCCGAGGATGCGAATCAGAATTTTGCCAGGGCCACCAACACTGGATTTATATTAAGAACAATAGGCTCCATATTTTGGCCAAGTTTCAGAAAAATCTAATGGATAGATCAAACGTGTTATTTTTCCATTTTGGGGCATTTTTGTCATCTTTTGAACCTCTGGGGATGCAACAGGAATTTTCGCAATTTTTTTTTTTTTTTTTTTTTTTTTTGCTGTGCACATCTATTTAATGAAATACAATTTGTGGTAAAATTTCAGGAAAATTTAATGGACAGTTATTTGACAATCGTTCGGAATAACGGACCCACGGACCCACGCTACTGGATACATAGTTCTCTCTCCGATAAATCGAAGGACCAAAAATAAAGAACAACATTATAAAACACAAGTTCTTAATCTGTTTTTGAGCTAAGAAAATGTAGTCCCCTTCAGACGAGGAACTTGTCCCTTTATAAGTAAGAGATTATTATAATTGTAAGAGAGCGTGGCATCTTTCCCTCTAGATGGTACATTTTGTGGGGTTGGTGGGCATTCTTCAACTGGTAAACTAACTAATAATCGTCAATCTATGCGAAACGAATTTTCTTTTCGAGTTTTAAGAAAATCATTCGATTATGGATGAGGTAAACGTTACTGCCAACTTTTAAGTTTTAACTCAAACACACTGAAACAAACTACTAAATTTGCTGCGTACAGATATTTATGGACTTCTTCGCAAAACTCTTAAATGTAAGAATCGATAAAGTTCTCACGAAGTTTGCTATCGTAAAAACAACACTAGAGGCAAATACAATCTCCTTGATTAACCAATAATCAACACACATACAAATCAATTCCTTCCGATAGCAGACAAAAAAGTCAGTAGAAATGTTCTTAAGTAATCGATGCATATGTAATTCAAAAGTCACATATGAGAATCAAAAGTCACACATGCAAAACAAAAGCCACATAAAGAAATTCAAAAGTCACAAATAAAAATAAAAAGTCACATATAAAAATAAAAAGTAACATATAAAAATAAAGAGTCGCATATAAAAATATAAATATCAAATACGAAATTCAAAAGTCACCGACAAAATTCAAAAGTCATATATGCAAATCAAATGTCACATAAGAAAATCAAAAATCATATATGAAAATAAAATGTAACATAAACGAAAAGTCGCATATGCAAAATAAATATCACATGTGCAAATTATAAGTAACATACGAAAATGTCATGTCACATATAAAAATTAAATATATGTCATGTCAAATATGAATGCCATATCAAAATTAAGGCATGTCAAATATGAAAATCAAATATATGTGCGTATATAAACAGTCACCAAAGCAAACTAAAAGTCACATACGCAAATCAAAAGTCACATATTCAAATCAAAAGTCATATACGCAAATCAAAACTCACAACTTACAGATGAAAATCAAATGTCACTTCCGAAAATCAAAAGTCATATGCGAAAATCAAGAGTGACGTACTATAATCAAAAGCCACTCACGAAAATGAAAAGTCACATACGAAACTCAAATGTTACATATGCAATTTAAATTTTACATAGGAAAAACAAAAGTTACATACGGAAATCGCAAGTCACATATGGAAATCGCGTCACATAGGAAAACCAAAAGTCAAATACGAAAATAAAAAGTAATATATTAAAATCAATATCACATGCTAAAATCAATATCACACGCGAAAATCAAAAGTTACATATGCAACTTATATGTCAAAAGTTACATACGAAAATCAAAAGTCACATATACAAATATAGTTGCACATCAAAAGTCACGTACGCAAATAAAATGTCACATATCCAAATCAAAAGTCACATACAAAAATCTCAAGTCAAATTATGAAAATCAAAAGTAACAAACTAAAATAAAAAGTCACACAAGCAAAACAAAAATTACGTATGTAAATCAAAAGTTACATGCAAAAGCAAAAGTCACATACAAAAGTCACATAAGCAAATCAAAAGTCACATCTGCAAATTAAAAGCACATTACCCGAATCAAATTTCATATTCTTGAATCAAAAGTCACAGATTCAAATCAAAAGTCACATCTGCAAATTAAAGTAACATTCGCAAAAAGTTGCATATGCACGTCAAATGTCACATATGTAAATTAAAATGTCACATATGTAAATTAAAATGTCACATATGTAAATTAAAAGTCATATATAAAAATTAAAATAACATATGCAAATCAAATTTCACACAAGCAAAAGCAAGATCACACATGTAAATCAAAAGTAACATATAAAAATCAAAAGTCACATACACAAATAAATGTCACATACAAAATCAAAAGTCACATACGCAAATAGTAAAAAGCAACATACTTCTGAACGTGACTTTATTTTCTAATGTGACCAAAAAGTCACATATGCAAATCAAAAATCACATATGTAAATCCAAAGTCACATATGCAAAGTAAAAGTTACAAATACAAATCAAAAGTCACACAAGCAAAACGAAACCTGTATATGCAAATAAAAATCACATACGCAAATCAAAAGTCCCATTTGCAAATTAAATGTCACATACAAAAATCAAGAGTCACATACGCAAATCAAATGTCACATACAAAACTCTTAAAACAAGCAAATTAAAAATTACATACGCAAATTAAAAATCCCATATGCAAATAAAGTCGTATATCCAAATAAAACGTCACTTACGCAAATCAAAATCACATATGAAAATTAAATGTCACATATGCAAATCTAAATTTCATATGAAAATCAACTCTCACATACACAGATCAAAAGTCAAACATAAAAATCAAATGTCATATATGCAAATCGAATGTCACATATGAAAATCAAAATCACGTATGCGTATAAAAAATAACACCAACAAATGAAAGCCAATTAAAAGTAACATATGACAATCAAAAATCACATATGAAAATCAAATGTCACATAAATATCACAAGTCACATACGCAAATCAAAAGTCACATAAGCAAAACAGATGAGAATTTAAAGTCACATACGAAAATCAAAAATCACATATGCAAATCAATGCGTACCTATGCAAATCAGGAGTCACATACAAAAATCAAATCACATACAAAATTAAAAGTCACATACGCAAATCAACATTCACATACGCAAATCAAAAGTTATGTATGCAAATAAAAATCACACAAGCAAACTAAGTTACATATGCTAACTAAAATGACTTACGCAAATCAAAAGTCACATATTCCAATTAAAAGCCACATACGTAAATCAAAAGTCACATCTGCAACTCAAAAGTCATAAATCCAAATCAAATGTCACATACAAAACTTAAAGTCACATATGAAAATCAAAATTTACATAGGAAATGAAATGTCACATACGCGAATCAAAAGTCACACATACCAAAGAAAAGTTACATCTCCAAATTAAATGTCACATACGAAAATCAAAATTCACAGTAATCAAAGAAAAGTCACATATGTAAATTAACAGTCACATATGCAAATTAAAAGTCACATATGCAAATCAAAGTCATATGCGAAAATCAAAAGTCACATATCAAAATCAAATGTCATATCTGCATCAAAATAAAATATAACATACGACAATCAAACGTTACATGTACAAACCAAAAGTTACATAAGCAAATTAAAAGTCACATATTCAAATCTAATTCACATACGCAAATCAAAAGTCAAATATGCAACTCAAAAGTGACATAAGCAAATCATGTCACATTAAAATCAAAAGTCACATACTAAAGTCAAAAGTCAGAAACACAAATTAAAAGTCATACAAGCAAAACGAAAGCCTCATGCGAAAATCAAGTCACATACGAAAATCAAAAGTCGCACGAGCAAAGCAAATGTCATATATGCAAATAAAAAGCCATATATACTAATCAAATATCACATATGCAAATCAAAAGTTACATACGCAAATCAAAAGTTACATACGAAAATCAAAAGTCGCACGAGCAAAGCAAATGTCATATATGCAAATAAAAAGCCATATATACTAATCAAATATCACATATGCAAATCAAAAGTTACATACGCAAATCAAAAGTTACATACGCAAATCAAAAGTTACATATGCAAATCAAAAGTTACATACGCAAATCAAAAGTTACATACGCAAATCAAAAGTTACATATGCAAATCAAAAGTTACATACGCAAATCAAAAGTTACATACGCAAATCAAAAGTTACATACGCAAATCAAAAGTTACATATGCAAATCAAAAGTTACATACGCAAATCAAAAGTTACATACGCAAATCAAAAGTTACATATGCAAATCAAAAGTTACATACGCAAATCAAAAGTTACATACGCAAATCAAAAGTTACATACGCAAATCAAAAGTTACATACGCAAATCAAAAGCTGCATATGCAAATCAAAAGTTACATACGCAAATCAAAAGTTACATACGCAAATCAAAAGTTACATACGCAAATCAAAAGTTACATATGAAAATCAAAAGTTACATACGCAAATAAAAATTTACATACGCAAATCAAAAGTTACATACGCAAATCAAAAGTTACATACGCAAATCAAAAGTTACATATGAAAATCAAAAGTTACATACGCAAATCAAAATTTACATACGCAAATCAAAAGTTACATACGCAAATCAAAAGTTACATATGCAAATCAAAAGTTACATACGCAAATCAAAAGTTACATACGCAAATCAAAAGCTGCATATGCAAATCAAAAGTAAAATATGCAAATAAAACGTCCCATCGAAGCAATATTCACATATGCAAAACAAAAATCATATATGTAAAACAAATTTCACATATGCAAATTAAATGGCACACAGGCATAACAAATATCACTCGTGCAAGAAAGTAGCATATACACATCAAAAGTTACATATGCAAATGAAGACTTACATATGCAAATGAATGATCCTCTTCCGACAACAAACAACTCCATGACACATAACCCATTTAACTTATTTTTCTCACAAACCACATTAACGAATGCATGCAGAAAGATTGTTTATCTGTTTACTATAAGCTTTTAAACACACGTCATTTTTGGAAACCATCGTCTTGATCCTAAGTTAGAACTACAATAAGGTTTGCTAACATAGAACAACAAGACAAATGTGAAAAGAGAAGAATTCTCTGAAAGAAAAAGGGTTAGCAAATAACAAAAGAGAAATAATAAATAAAGGAGCAATGCAAATATTTGGTTGTTCTCTTTTTTATCTCATTCATTCTTTTTTTATTCCGTTATTTATTTTTGTGTGTGTTTTTTATATGATGAATAGTAAGTGATGTGGCTTTGAATACGCTTATAAAAATCAAAGTTATCTTCCCTTGATCTGATTTAATAAGACAAACGGTTATGAATTAAAGGGAATGTCCTTCGTTTCTTAAGCCTCCCATTGTCGAGGCGTAGTGCAAATGAGACTATTAATTTTGCCCGGGAATGCCAATTGACAGTTCAGTGTTGCAAATTCTTTTTATTTTTGTCGGTAAATGACCACGGTTGGTGCATAAATCCATGTCGTTAGCGAAAGCCGCTTAAAGATGTCCGGTCGGCAAACACTCGAGCATAAAACTTGCTTTTATTTCCATAATATTTTATTGGTTTATGCTTCGACATCGGCTCAAAATATGAAAAGATTGATACGGAAATTGATACCTAAATATGTATCTCCATTACTCTCAAGCAAAATTTCGTGCATCCGATATATAGTTGCATCCCATCCTAAAATATACTATGACTCCCTTCCTCTAATTCACTATTTTTACTCTCTTTCTGTTATATATATTAGTGTTGGGACGGTAAAAAGGGGCCTATTTTCCGATGCCAAAACGATTCTCTTAATTTTCTTTTTTATTTGATGTTGCTTAAAGTAAAAAATTCATTTGATTTTGTTTAAATTAAAAAATTTATTTTATTTTGTTTAAAGTAAAAAATTCATTTGATTTTGTTTAAATTAAAAAATTTATTTTATTTTGTTTAAAGTAAAAATTCATTTGATTTTGTTTAAATTAAAAATATTATTTTATTTTGTTTAAAGTAAAAAATTCATTTGATTTTGTTTAAATTAAAAAAATTATTTGATTATGTTTAAAGTAAAAAATTCATTTGATTTTGTTTAAAGTAAAATCTTCCATTTCGGGTAATAATGCTAAAATAATAAACATTTATTGAATTTATAATATCAGTAAAGCTAAAATCGATAGGTCACCCTTCACAATGGTATTTTGACGTTTGAGAAATTATCTGCATATGTATCATGTGATTTTTACGAAAACGGGGGGAAATAACAATCTTATAGTAAAATAATTTGAAATTTATGAAGAACCGGGATCTAAATCAATGATTTTATCGGAATCGGGAAAGATATTGGAATCGTTCCATCACTAATATATACAGTTGTGCCCGATATTATTCATACCCCCCCTTGAAAATTGAGTTTATTAGGTGTAACTTTGTTAGAATTTATTGTTTACGTCCATATTGATACATATTCTTAATAAACCTCTTCTGATCATTTTCGTCATCTTAAAATCTCGGGATACTTGTAATAAAAGAAATATACAGCTATTTATAAAATCTGCAATGTTCAAAAATAATCATACCCCCTTATTTTTTCAGTATTAATCGAGTTTCTGACTGTTTGTTTCCTGTTTGATTCTTATTTTGAATGCTTTTATACAACCTTTGATTAATTTCATTTCGTTTTTTGCATTTTTCAGAAATTAAAATGATATCAACTGAAAACCAATAAAAGAATAAAAATTATTAGAATGGGGAAGAAAAAAGAGCTTAGTAATGATCTTAGGACTAAAATTGCGAATTCACATAAGGATGGTTTAGGTTAAAAGTCAATTTCCAAGAAATTTGAGGTCCCTGCAGCAACAGTACAGAACATCATCAAAAAATTCCAGAGCCACCACACAACAAACAACTGTATTGGTAGAGGAAAGAAAAGGAAACTGTCTGCTAGAGCCACCAGGAATATTGTAAGAAGTGTTAATGCAAATCCAACCACCACTACTAAGGACATTTTAGAAAATCTGGAGTCTTCTGGCATAAAAATATCAAGGCAAACATTGCAAAGGACTCTGCATGAAAATGGTCTGAAAGGAAGAAGACCAAGAAGGACTCCATTGCACACCGGAAAACACCTTGCAGCACGTCTAAAGTTTACTAGGAACCATGTGAATTCTCTTGAGTCCGTTTTCTCAAGTATTTTGTGGACTCACGAAACAAAAATTGAATTGTTTGGCCATATGGATGCTTCTTACGTTTGGAGGAAGAAAGGAGAAGCTTACAACCCAAAGAACACCATACCCACGGTGAAACATGGTGGTGGTAGCCTAATGTTTTGGGGCTCCTTTTCGGCTAGTGGTCCAGGTAGTTTGGTCAAGATAGATGGAACCATGAAGAAGGAGCAATATTTGGAGATACTCCAGAAAAACATTAGACATGATGCGGAGAAGCTCCATTTAGGACCAAACTGGGTCCTTCAACAGGATAATGATCCAAAACATACTGCCAAAATAGTCAAGAAATGGTTTGAGGATAATCAAATTAATGTTTTGGAATGGCCTAGCCAGAGTCCCGACCTGAACCCTATCGAAAACCTCTGGCACATATTGAAAACTGAGGTTAAAAAGCGGAAACCTAGAAATTTGAGGGATTTGGAGAACTACTGCATTGAAGAATGGTCAAAAATCAGTGTTGATGCTTGTAAAAACCTTGTTGATAAATATCCAAAACGGTTACAGGCAGTTATTAAGAATAAAGGGCATGCTATTGACTATTAGTAAGAGAGGTATGAATAATTTTGAACTAGTGCCATTATTGTTTTTCTTTGTATAATGTTTCAAACTTGCATAATTTATTTATTTGTTGAGTTTAAATTAAATGCTTATGCTTGATTTATTGTTTGAAATCCCTTTAATATTGTCTACCTTCTGGGCTGAGCAATAATCTTATAGAAATCTCAAAGATCCGAGGGGTATGAATAATATCGGGCACAAGTGTGTATATATATATATATATATATATATATATATATGTATATATATATATATATATAGTTTAGTGGAGATGGTAATTAATAAAAACTGAAGAAAGTGCTCAATACTGTTGTAGAGCAAATATGCGTTTTATTTTTTGTTACCGTATCTTTCTGTTAAGTTATATTATTGTTTCGGCTACACGGCGTTTTTTTGGCCGTCTGTAACGTCCTCAGACTTTTACAGAAATGTTCGCTATTTGGGGATGAAAGAGTGGAAGAGTGAATGAGGTTTCGAGGAGGGCGGAAGAGGAAGAGAGGAAGGGAACAAGGAAGGAAGGTGTTTGGTATGTCGATAATGTTTTAGTTTTGGGGTTTAAGGAATTTGTGGGGGAGGGTCTGGGAAGTTCATTTCTGGTGTGGCTGAGGGCATAGGGATACATGAGGAGAAGGGGAATATGTGGGGGTGGGAGGAGTGGGGTTACTTTAAGATTCGAGTCTTGGTGTTAAAGTTTTTTAGTTTTTAGCGTCTCGTTGGTGAGGTGATTTCTTGCTAAGTATCTCTTGAGCTGTTGGGTGTTCGCTTATGTTTGGAGGCGGGGGGGGGCTATGATTCGGTTTATTTATTTTTAGTTTTTATTTTGTTGTTTATTAAATTAACAACAAAATAAAAACTAAAAATAAGTTTTAACGAGGTTAATGCAAGGGTGCTAAAATCTTTTGGAGTGTAAAGTATTTTTCTATGTAAGTATTAATATGTCGCTACGCATTCATGAGCATTTTCGATTAGCCAGTTACGGATACCTAGAGACCTCTTCAGGCGATATTGCTAATACAAAAATTGGTAGTGAAAATTTTACAGTAATTTCATATGCAGAATTTATCACATCACATGATAATCTAAATAAAAAAATATAACAGCATTTGATATATGTAAATAGAAAGAAGACAAAGTAGGGAAATAAAATAGGTATATCAAAATAGAGGGAAGATCAAACAGTACAGCGTGAGAAAAGAGAAAAGAAAAAGAAATTACAAATAATAATAATATTAATAATAATAATAATAATATCATCAAAAACATATACATAAAATAATAAAATCATTAAAAATAACATCATTAATAAGGAAATAAAATACAAATAATACTCATAATATAAAAAAAAATATTACGTCGAAAAAACTTTTAAAATTTGTAAATCAATAAAAATAAGGAGAAAAAAATAAACGGAAAAACACAAATATATCTTGTTTCGGAGTAAGCGATGAAGGTTGCAGTTTAGACGGATGGGAAATATGCAAGACAACTTTAGAGTCATGCGTCGGGGATTAAAATACACACACACACACACACACACACACACACACACATATATATATATATATATATATATATATATATATATATATACATATATATATATATATATATATATGCATATGTATATGTATATATATATATAATCCGAAATTAGAATTTTAAATAAATGTATGTTTATTTTTTAAAATTGAAATACCGCATGTGTCCGATCTTTTAACCATCATGCTTTTGAATTTATATATATATATATATATATATATATATATATATATATATGTATATATACAAATGTATATATATACAAATGTATATATATACACAAATGTATATATATATATATATATATATATATATATATATATATATATATATATATATATATATATATATATATATATATATATATATATTAGAAAAAATACCGGTACGAGAATCGTTTCAAAATAATTTCGCGAAACGATAGATTTTTATATCTGCTTATTAAGATTTAAAAATATATATATGACAGTAAACATCATCTCCAGAATCCTTAATCCAATTTTGCTCAAAATTCATTATATGATTTTTTATTTGAAATGAAATACTTCTGCCCGAATACATTTCAGACAGAGGTGGTTGTCTAAACTTACTATTTGCTTTCTAGTTCTCCCAGCGCTACATGAAATGGGTTAATACCGTGACGTTCAACGTAAACGTGAATGCTTCCCAGGTTGAAACATTCAAGCCTTGTTATATTGTGCCAGTATTTGAAAAAAAATCTTTCTGTCAAGAACAACGGTAATGAGAATGCAAGATGAAATGGCCGAATATTTTCAAGATAAATTAATAGAAATATTTCTTTAAAAAATCCATGCAAAATGATAAAACAACAATTCATAATCAAGCACTGCTGCTTTCATATGTCAGATATGTATATCGGAATGACATCAGAGAATAAATATTATTTTTAAGTGTTTGCCAGCGAGAAGAAGTGGAAGAGATATCCTTCAGAAGTAAACAATGGTTTGAATATTAACAATATTCCATTAACTAATTTGATTCAAATCAGCACAGATTGTGCTGCATGCATGTCAGACATGATTAAATGCTTTTTAACACAGATGCGAACGTTTGCTCGTCATATAATGCATGTACACTGCATTATTCGCTGACGAGACTGGGCAGCAAAAAATCTGGGTTGCAATATGGAGGAAACTGTTGATATCAGAAATAAATTTCATAAAAACAAATTCCTTGAATGACAGATTATTTGAAAGAGTTTGTGAAGATGTACAATTTAAAATATTGCTACTTCATACAGGAGTTAGAGGGCTCTCAAAAAATAACAGGCTTGATAGATTTGTTAGTATGTGGCAAGCTGTACTAGACTTTTTAAAATTCAAATCTGAATCTGCTAAGTCTACCTAAAAACAAAAGACAAAAGCTCAGAAAAATTTGGATAATCTAAATAAGAATGCAATTGAATACAAAATATTTTATCTCACGGACATTTTTAAATTTGTCAATGAACTAAATTTGCAAGTTCAAGGACAGATAACCTGATTTTGTCGCTTGCTCATAAAAAGTTAAAGGTTTTATAAATAAGTTTAAATACGGCAAAACACAACAAGCAAACTCTGTCATTGTTTAAAAAGGTAAAGAGCATCAAATCAAGTCCAGAATGTGTTATAGAATCTGCTCAACATCTGAAAGGCCCGAAAAAAAAGATTTTAAGAGAAGTTGTGAGGAACTCACCAACAACTTATCCACTGTGGTTTCAAGATTTCGCAAACTTTGAACCATGGGAGTAGTACAAGAACTTTTTTTTTTTTTACACAGTGATCACCACTTATTAAGGCCCGGAAGCCACTCAGAGATAAGGGTTATTGCAAGTACATTAGTTAGTGTGGAGATTTGACGAAGTATTTACTAAAGGGGTCGGTTCATTTTTAGATTTAAAAGAAAATTCCAAAAGAGTTCAGGATGAAAAAGGTCTTGGATATCTATCTATATATCTTAAAATCGAAAGTTTCTGTCTGTCTGTCTGTCCGCGTGTCTGTCTGTGTACATTTCCCTACACAATAACTGTAAATTTCCAGTCTACAGACTCGAATTCTTATATACAGGGTACTGAGATTTGGGAAAACCTTTGTAACCTTTGTAATCCGTTTTCGGCCAGAAATTTGGCTCTTAAGAGGTCAAAGTTCAACGATTGTACCATTGAGAACTCCTCCGACAATTTTGTGTATAAACACTTGAAATTTTAGATGTAGGTTCCATCGACATGGATCTACCTTAATAACTTGATTTGAGCCCAAGACAATAAGTGTTAAGGGGCCATAATAGAGGTCAAAGTTTTTAAAAAAATTGACCAGAGCGGTTTCTACCAAATTACTCAGAAAATTTCTAATCTAAACATTTGAAATTTTACATAAAGGGTATTCAGAGATATGGCAAGCTTTTTAATCGGTTTGGGTCGAAAATTTGAGCTAATAATATATAAATGTATGTATGTATGTTTGCATGTCTGCCTAAAACTTTCGACAGAGGCGACGGATTTTCACAAGATCAGTATCGTTTTGAAGCTCGACTCTTCAGACAACAAATACTGAAAATCGGCTAAAAACATTAATTTCTTCACGCTCAACTGAGCACTTTTCTACTGGGAGGGGTTGCTGTTTTCGCCGATATTTTCGAAAGTCTCCCCTCTTTTCGATTGTCTAGCCTTAATTTAAAGCTCCCTCACTTCCGGTTTGGCGGTGGTCGTAACAGAAAAGACATCACGTTTTCCCCCGTTTTTTTTATCCTTCGCGGTATGGGTTCGAGCCTACCTTCCTACTACCACTTTTTTTTGCTCAATATACAAACACCCGGAAAACGCCGGGTTGAAATGCTAGTATAGAAATAAAATAATAAATTGAATTTATGAATTAGTTGAGCCCATTACATTATGATTTTCGTAGAATCGGGCTTTCCAGCTGTTGCTGACATCTTTACAAAAACAAAATAGAAGTGGATGTTAATGAAAAAGGAACGCTAATATTGAAACTAAATAAAACGTTTGTTATGGACTATCAATATTTGATTAAAAAGGGCTACAAGCAAGGGTCGCATAGAATACATTTGTAAACAATTATTTTGCAAAACTAAAAAAATGATTTGATCACAGTTAATAAATAAATTATTTTTTTAAATATATTTTTAGTAGTAGAAAATTTTACACAATTTTCGTAACATTTAAAACTAATTTGATCACAGTTAATAAATAAATGATATGGTAAAATGTATTTAAATAGTACAAAGTTTTACACATTTTTTGTAAAATTTAAAACTGATTTGATAACAGTTATTAAATAAATTATTTTTTAAAAAGTATTTTTAGTAGTAGAAACTTTTACACACTTTTTGTAAAATTAAAAACTCATTTCACCAGAGTTAATAAATAAATGATTTGTAAAATGTATTTTAGTAATAGAAATTTTTACACTATCTTCGTACCATTAAAAACTGATTTGCTCACAGTTAAAAAATAAATGGTCTTGTTAAATGTATTTTTATTAGTAGAAAATTTTACAAAATCTTTGTAAAATTTAAGACTGATTTGATCCCAGTTGATAAATAAATTATTTTGTAAAATGTATTTTAGTAGTAGAAACTTTTACACAATTTTTGTAAAATTTAAAACTGAATTGATTCCAGTTAATAAATAAATGATTTTGTAAATTTTATTTTTAATAATATAAAATTTTACACAATTTGTGTAAAAATTGAAAGTGATTTTATCTCATTTAATAAATAAATGATTTTGTAAAATGCATTCTTCACTAGTATAACATTTAAAATTTTTTTTTTTTAAATATTTAAAAACTTGTTTGATCACAGTTAATAAGTAGATGATTTTTGAAAATGTATTTTTCAGTAATTTAATGACGTGGCCATCAGGATATCCCTCTATGATTGTGATCCATGGAATAAAACAGACTGAACAACAATGAGTTATTACGAAACCGAGAAAAATAGACTTAAACGCCAACTTTTGTGTGACGGGACACATTATATTTATTGGTCTTTATTATAGAATGGATGGTTTACACAGTGTTGAATACCATTGTGTGTGTATAACGTGTTCATATAGCGCTGTCTTTGATGTATGTATATATATATATATATCCAGCCTTATTGTCTTCTATCATCGTGAGGTATATCTATAATATAAAGCTGAATGTCTGTGTGTGTGTCTGCTCACGGATAGGCTCCTATATGGTTGACTATTTTAAAAAACTGATTACATATAATGATAGAAGGTGTATCGAGACAGAGAGAGGAATGGATATATTTGGTCTGGCAGAACGGTGATTCATTAAAATTGTGGGATCTGCGTTCGCGCCTGGTCCACAAAGAATGGAAATAAAAAATTTTAAAATTTAAAAAAAAAACGTTTACAAGTGTTTTTGATATAGATGTACATAATAATACTTTGATAAGTATGTTTTAACTTTAATAGGGATGGTATAATAAAATTTTGGGGTGTGCGTTCGCGCCTGGCCTTCATAGAATGAAAATAGGCACAAACTTTAATAAAGACTTTTCATATCTATCTGCGTAATTATACTTTGATGATTATGTTTCAGTTTGAAGAAATATGGTATAATAAAATTATGGGGTGTCCGTTCGCACCTGACTCCCATAGAATGGAAATATGTCACAAAGTTTAAGAAGGTTTTTTTAATATAGATCTACAGAATATTGTGATACGTGTTTCAGTGTGACAGGTATGGTATAATAAATTATTGTGTTTATTATTGTGTTTATCTATTTTATTTTTACTTTCATCATATTTTTCTTGGATTTTGATACCCCCAAATTCAACCCAAATTTACAATCCTTCCTTTTCATAACCTATCATACTATCATAAATCAGAGTCCATTTTCTGTAGGCTGTTTTTGAACCCAGTCAACGACGAGTACTTTTGCTAGTATATATATATATATATATATATATATATATATATATATATACGTGCAAACTGCAAAACAATTATATTTAACGCCCTTTCTTTTTGTATGTATAATATTCGGCGCATGCTCTTTTTCTACGTGCTTACGTGGGTGCGAGTGTACATACATTTGACTTGAACAGCAATCAATCCTTCGTTTGTTTCCTCGATCATTCTGGGCGTCAAATTATGCAACAACAGTTTTCTAGTACGGATAAACAAGCATCCATCTCGAGCCAGGGATCAAATCTACAACAATCTAATTGATAGTCGACCGACCATCCTCTTGTCCATGGGATCGGCCCTCGCAAACGATATCTTCAAATGTTATTTTTATCTTCTCTTCTCTTCTTCTCTTCTCTTTCTATTCTATCTTCTCTTTCTATATAAATAAAATTAACTCATTTTTCCCGTGTGAGTTTGACCTTAATAGGATTAAAAGTGAAGACATTACATGCAAATGTGCACAAACTGCAGCACAGGTGTGCTATAGGCCTATTAACTTTACACTTCCTCGATAACCGTACATTCCTATATTTTTCTCGAAGTCACTGCCAAAATCGGTTAGATTCAATGGACGTTGCAACATCTTTTCTCTCTATAAGTTTCTTCCTTTTCCCGCTCCCCATTTATACCGCATCGGATGCGTTCACAATGAACAGTATGAGGAAACACCGGTTTGGAATCATACAAGAGTATTTATTCCGTTTTTTCTATTTTTTTATCTTCTTCCCCTGATTTATGCTTTCTATTTTTACCCTAAATAAAATAAAAAGAAAAAAATATGAAAAGAATACGCGATTATTATTATTGTTTTCGTTTTGCTTTTCTTTCGTTAGTGTAAGACGAAAGTTGCGTGACGAACCAGTTCTTACTTTCGGTTTTAACGACTCTAACCTTGAAATATAACTATACCTTTATTTATTATTGCTTGCAACTGAAAATTTATTTTTACGCAAAGAATTAATTCTTTACTATTTATTATTACAACGCCACGATATCGTGAATTCACTTGCATTACACTTAAATTGAAATTAAAACAAATAAATCCATTTAGAATTCGAGAAAACAGAAAAATTCATTTAGAATCCGTTCACTGCGGAATTGATATTTGACCTAATTCACTTTTTAGTTTATTCATCACGTTTTTTTTTTTCGTTTTTTCTTTTTTTTTTTTTTGCGCTTTCGCCTAAATGATTCCAGTTCGATACCCCCCCCATCAAACTTTTTGGGGATTTTTCAAACACCCGGCCACCGCTGGAACGTTCGTATGGCATGACGTTCATTTTTTAATTGTTTTTTTTTTTCAGAATTTTTTCTGGATAGTTTAAACATTGTCTGTTTTTATAATATTAAAACAGGGTTATTACTTCGCATTGTTTTCATTCTACCCCCCCAACCATACACGCATGTAAAAACCCGGGCAACGCCGGGTATCCACGGCTAGTATATGAATATTTGACCGCTATATTTAAAGTGGTCCAAGTGTTTTGTGTTTATGAATAAAGAGCGTCCCATACCGCAAAGTAAGCAGCAGTGCTCTACTCAAGAAAGGTATATATAGTCATCCACACGCATATATATATGTTAAGTTACTTTTTTTTGTTTTGCGATACTTTTTGAATGAATTGGATTATTTATACGGAAGTGCATTTTTACCTAAATGCGAGTTGGGAATAATTTCCCCTTTGACTAATTTAATTCAAATAAGGGAGCGGAATATGTATTGTTTTTAAAATATAATTATCCACTAGCAAGTGTTTCGTCGTCTACAACTCATCAGAGTGTCTGAATCTAGCAAGATTCAGCCACTCTGATAAGTCGTAGACGACAAAACATGTGTCAACGGATAATTATATTTTAAAAACAATATATATATATATATATATTAATACACACACACACACACATATATATATATATATATATATATATATATATATATATATATATACTAGCTGTACCCGGCTGTGACTCAGTTTGTTAAAATGAAACACATTCCTCAAGAAAAATTGCGTTTTGTTCGTTTATTTACTTTTATTATTTTTTGCAGTTTTTTTATCAATAAAAGTTGTTGTTTCCCCCCCCCCCAAAAAAAAAATAATTTTTTACCATAAATGTTAGGTGAAAGTTTTTTTTTGTTTTTTATTTTCAGGAAAACTTGCATTTTTTAAAAGAAATTTGGCAGTAAACGTTTCTTTTTGAAAACGGAATTTTTATTATAAAAAGAACAGATGAATGCTTTATATGAACATTGTAAATAGTTAGGTGAAAGTACAGAAAAGTTTAGGTTTTTTCAAGAGACTGTACAAATTATTTTTTTTCAACAGATGGTAAGAAAAACAGAAACATGCCTCCATCATTAATTATGCAAAAAAAATAAATAAAGTGGAAAACTTTCTGTTATTAATGTTTGCTAAAAAATAAATACAGTAAACTTCGCTGAAGTGTTAGCATATGCTGCATCTTAAAAAGTTGGTTCATGCTGAAAATTAAATAAAATAAACGTCTAAAAATTAGTAAAAATAAGTAAAATCATGAATGACAGCTCTTGGCGGGGGGAAGTAAGTAGGAACAACACAATCATTTGTGTAAAATAATTAATATTCGAGAAATTGTAAACAATAACAAAATTACCTGATACCAAATACAGTAAAATTCAAGTATCTTTTATACGTGCTGAAACTGTTTAAGTTATTTTTATTTCATTCCTTTAATTAAAAGTTGTCTTTCCAACAATTAATTGGTTGCATGTCGTTTAATCATTGGGGACTTCACTCTAAATTCACTCTAAATTTGAGAGTGCAATTCGAACTTAGGGTTAGTGGTAGATAAGTCATTTGTTGGGTGTGTCAGAAATTTCGTGAAAAATATTGAATAATTCCACCCCGTTTTCCAAGCTCCTCGAAAAATGTAATTCAAGCCCTAATTTTTTTTTCAATTAAAGGAGCAAGGACCAAGGTTTCATTTAAAAAAAACACACAAAAAACAAACAAAAAAACAACGGGGTTTTTAAAAAAAAAAAAAAAGGTTTTAAATTTCGGACTTTACAGGTAAATTTCTAAAAAACACTACTTCTTTTGTTTTCAATTTGAATATATTATTTATTGATCTTTTATCTTAAATTTGTGATATATAGCACTTTGGTGAGTAAATTAATTATTTACTTTTTAATAGACATTTCAAAATGGAAGGCGTGAATTAATTCGGCCCCCTGTCTTTCCAAGCTGATAGCTACTCGAAAAATATAATTCAAACCCTAATTTCTTGTTTTTAATTAAAGGAGCAAGGACCAAGGTTTCATTTAAAAAAAAACAAACAACGTGTTTTAAAAAAGTTTTAAACTTGGGACATTACAGGTAAATTTCTAAAAAAACAAATTTGAATATATTATTTATTGATCTTTTTTCTTCAATTTGTAATATATAAAACTTTGGTGAGTAAATTAATTATTTACTTTTTAATAGACATTTGAAAATGTGGGGGGTTGAATTAAGAAAAAACGTTTGTCTAAAATAGTATATTCAGTTTATTGGAAAGAGCATAAAATTTCACATTGACCCTGAAAATATCGTAAGAATTGAATCAATAGAAAAATTTTGATAGATTTTTAAAGTTTAAAAATTGAAAATACTGAGGTCGTAAAATTCAATTAATTTCATTACTGTTTTTTTTTAATAAAAAAATAATATTTCTATTACTTTTTATACAACTTTAATAGTTTATTTTGAAAGTATAATCTATACAGAAAATAAACAACCCACTTTTAAAAGAGAAATTATGAGATTTTTTGTATTTTATTCGCAGTTTCGTGTTAGGGGTGTCAAAAATTAATACAAAAATTCTGATACAGCTAGTCATTTAAAGCCTCCTTACTCCTTAAGCGATAGGCGGACATTTGTTTATTATTATTTTTTATATTCAGTGTGTAAAATCCACTTTGAACAACATATTTGGAAATTAGAAAAATAAAAACAAAACTTTGTTTTCGCATGTTAAAAGTATTTAGGTTGGTAGATAATTAAATTCTACACTGTTTGGTATTAGTTTTTTTTTTTGCTGTTGTTTCTTGCTTTTTAGAATTTTTAACTAAGTGAGGTTGCTTAGATCGTATTTTAAACTAAACTACGGAGGTTTGAATGCCCCCCCCCTAAAATGTACTTGGAAAAATCGATGTTATAGCGAGATTTAAGAATGGTTAGCCGAAAAAAAAACAAAAACAAATAATCAATAAATAATTGTTACCAAAGCCAATAAATGCTACTTTTTTACTTACATGAATGAGTTTATTTTATGTTTTAAAGTATTTTCAAGCGCTTTTCTTTATTTTTTAATCTAAAATTGCGGGTTTGTGGATGCAAAATATCTCCAGATTTAAAGTTAGAATTCCCCGCTAGATTGCAAACGAAATCTCCAGATCTAGCGGGAAAACCGCTAAATTGGAAACACTGGTCACGTGACGAAAGCGGTGATAAATAATTGTCCAAATACCAAAAAAAAAAGAAAATGGTCTATCGGTATAAAGAAAACCACCTATTTATTATAGAAAAATTAAGTATAATGTTATAATTAAAAAGAGATATATAGAAACACGCATTGGTACAGTAAACATATTATATCAAAATGTCGAAGCAATCATTTATTTAGTTATTTAGACTATTAATTACGAATGAACCAAGACTTACATTTTTATATATAGAGATATATCATAATATAGATAAATCCTATATACATGGTGGAACGATAAAATTGTCGCCCTAAAGAAGATAACACTATTCCAATTCCGTTTGATGAAAACCGGTACTATTACTATTACATCTGAAGCCGAAACTACAGTAGCGCCCAAAACTTAGGGACACATTTTTTAAAACTACTATTTGTTAGGAATAACAACTGTGAAAAGCTGAAATTTTGACAACTGATAGTCGTTATCATCCATAATAACATACTAAAATTTTAATCATTACAAAGGATAGAAAAAGAATTATAACGATTATTTATTTCTTTTCAAAATAGGAACGTCCAAAAGTAAGGGGCAAACTTGAGAAAAACAATGTAAACAGTATGCTATATTCAAATGTTTTGATTTCCTCTAAAGAATAAGTCTTCCTTAGTCATTTGTAAACGTTGCATCAGTCGGCACCATGGCGAAACGCCAAAAACTTGATTACTCTGTGAGAAGCTATTTTGAAGCTACACAAGAAAAAGCACACCATTAGAGAAATTTCAGAGAAAGCGAAACGTCCCAATAGTGTTGTAGACAGGGTTGTTAACTCCTGCAACGGTACTGGCAAAATAGTGTTTTAAAACCGGCAACCCCCGTCAATCTTCGGCAAGAGAAGATCAAATAATGCAGCGTATGTATTGAAGGAACGTTTTAAGTTTTGCACAGAAATTAAAAGGGTTATGAATAGTACATCATGTGTTAATGTGTTAAGACAGACTGTTTTTAGACGACTGCAAGAAATAGGGCTGTTTAGTCGAACCCCAGGGAAGAAACTACTTGTTAGTTCGAAGAATAAGAGGTTAGAGTTTGCAAACAGGTAAGCAATTTGGACATACGAAAATGGGCAAAAATATTTTTCAGAGATGAAAGCAAGTTTAATTTATTTGGAAATGATGGAAAAAAACAATGTAAAGAGATGTATTGATGAAATATTAAGTGCTAAGTGTACTAAGAAAAATATCAAGTTTGGGAGCGGAAGCGTTATGGTATTTTGGTTTTCTAGCCAAGGTGCAACGCCTCTTGTCCGGTTACAAACTCTTGCAGATCATTAAAAACATTTTTTTTTAAGATCATGTTGTGCCAATCATACAGAATTAAGGTTTCAATAGGGCTACCTTTATGCAAGATAATGCCCCATGTCACAAGACAGAGGTGGTAATGACTTACCTTAGCGAGCAAGATTTCGAAATTATGGATTGGCCACCACAAAGTCCTGACTTAAATCCAATAGACAATCTTTGGAAAAATTTAGGAGTGAAAGTTATTGAAAGAAACCCCACCAACACGGAGGATTTGTGGGTGAAGCTTCAAGAGGAATGGTCTAAAATTAGTATCAAGAATTGTTAAGAACTTATTCGTTCTTATAGTCAAAGATGTGCAGCTGTCATTGAGAGCATTTAATTTATATTGATTGTACATGTACTTTTATTGTCTTTTGACTGTTTATATTGTTTTATCAATTTTGTCCCTTACTTTTGGACGGTCCTATTTTGAAAATAAATACACAATTGTTATAATTCCTTTTCTATCCTTTGCAAATAATTCAAATTTTAGTGTGTCATTATGGATGATAACGACTACCAGTTGTCAAAATTTTAGCTTTTCACATTTGTTATTTCTAACAAATATTAGGTTTTAAAATTTTGTCCCTTAATTTTGGACGCTACTCTATATTATAACTTCTACATTAGAAGTCGAAACAACACCATTACTAACTTTCAATACTCAATTCAATTTGATATATTATTTCAAATTAAGGTACAAAATTTTAATGCTTGATTCGGTAGTAATAATGTAGTATATAATTTGTTCTCATTTAGGGAGGTATTGCAATACTCTTTCTGTTAAACTTGTGACTATCTTCCCAGACATTGATTTTTTTTTCTTTTAGCCGACGGGTAGTGTACTGTATATTTGTTCGCCATGAGACAACCCCTGATGCGCTTCCTCCTTCTTTGGGATGGCAGAGAAGTGCATGTTCGTCCGTCATATATTCTAGTAAAAAATATACGCCCGAGTGGAACTTATTTTTTATCGTTATTATAGTGAATATAATGAATTGATAAGAAAATGCAATAACGGGGCTTGCCTGAGGGAAAATGTACACGTGATGTCGTTTCCATGACATCGCCTTCATTAGAGATGTTGGCAATAATAAAGTGGTTTCTCAGGTCGTTTCTGATGTATTAAGGAAACCAATGCTGAAACAGAAAATGCTATCACAATCTAAAACTTGTTGAGTTATACCTAATGGAAAAGAATTTCTCCAAATTAGACATAAAGACATCCGCGTACATCATTTAGGCGTCACTACTACTACTACTACTACTACTATTGTTACTGTTACTATTAATACTACTACGACTACTACTACTACTACTACTACTACTACTACTAATAATAATAATAATAATAATAATAATAATAATACGGTTGTTAATTCTTTTAAAAAAGTTACACTTGTAACTTCACAACCTAATTGTCAGAATTGAACCAAATTTGGTATAAAGCACCCTGGGGTTACCGAATACGTCATAGCGGATAAATTGGTCATATTACTACTACTACTACTACTAATAATAATAATAATAATAATAATAATACTGCTACTACTGCTACTACTTATAAGAATAGTAATAATAATAAATGCATAACGCAGAACACAGAAAGGCTAATCGCCACAGCAAGGGAATACCATAAAAATTAACATTACAGATAACAGGGAAGCAAGGCATAAGACGAGAAAAGAAAAATTAGAAGAGAAACAGCTACACTAATGTTTCATAAGATTGACAAACCACAAGGCACACGAAAACACTTGGACATGGCAACAAAAACGACACCTACTGAATGAGTACTAACATCCACCCAAAATAAAACGATTAGAACAATTATATTAAAACTAAGATTGATGAGCACAAGAAAAAAGGTAATATAGATTCTCGAGATTAGGAGACGAAACGATGAACCATATAATTAGTGAATGCAGTAAATCAACTCCCAAAATTATCAGAATTGAATATTGAAGTCCAATCCACATGAGTTACAGACGTTATTTATATATCTGCAACAGAAATGGATCAGGGTCATAGAGGGACCCCACATGGAACTAATAAAACAAAATACAAAATTGTCAGTTAACTATCATCATCCCAACCTACAAAATAAATAATTAATCTTTTAATAAAAAAATAAATAAATTGCAGTATCGGCAACGACTAACCCCACATCAAACAGTCGAGAAGGATTGAAGGTCGAGGAAAGAAAACAGTAACCAATGATGTGCCAAAGTCAGTGCCAGCAATAGACGGCGAGTATTGCGATGATACAAATTCATTTGCAAATGTAATCGGAATAGGAAATAGTACCGGAAATCTGGTAAAACTTGTTATTTTTAGTGAGTAATCTTCAATGGGGACCTGTGTGGAAATTTCTTGTGAGAAAACAATATCAATGGTCAAATCAGAAAAAAAATTATATGAAGTTTCCACTATATTATAAAATCAATGTCCTTTCGGTATTAAATTTCAGTTATGTCCCGTTGCAAAATTTTGCCGAGTAGGAAAGTATAAAATTAACAACCATTTCGGAATCACAAACCTCTTTCTATATACATTTATGTATGCGTATATATATTTGTTTTGTTTTAAAAAATTTGACAACCAAACTCCTTTGTCAGTTTTTTGTTTATAGGCATGATATATTTCTAGGGAAATTGCTCTTGACATATCAAATACCTTTGATAGGGTATAGCATAAAGGTCTATTTCATAAAATCTTCAGCAATGGTATAGCTGGAAATGTTGTTTTTTTTTCAATTATTAAATCCTATTTCTCTTATAGGTTCTTAAGAGTAGTGGTTGATGGACAGAAATTAGAAGCTCAAAGTCCAAAGGGTCCACCTGGGCCCAACTCTCTTCCTGATCTATATTTAATGATCTTCAAAATAACACCCTTAGCCCATTCTTAGATATTTATGCTGTTGAGACGACCATCTATGGCAGCACATCAAAGGCCGTAAACGACCAAGTTCTCTTTGATTCTCTCTCCTCTGATCTTGAGCATGAGGAACAATGGGGGAAAATGGTTGGTTACTTTTAATGCAGCTAAAACCAAGCTTCTATCTTTACATCATCAACGTTCTGATCCTCATCTGGCATCAATTGAAATGAATGACTCTCGTTTTGGGGTGGCTGTATGTTCTGACAAGCCTCTAGGTTTGACCTTTACTCCTAACCTCAAATGGAACACATACATGAAATCCGTTGCCAAGGTATCTGGAAACATGGTGGGATCCTTCTATCGACCTTGTAGATATCTACCTGCTGATGCAAATCTCTACCTATATAAGATCCAGGTATGTCCAAGGATAAAGTACTGTTGCCACCTTTGGGCTGGAGCTGCTAGATAATCTTATGCTGCCTTGACAGAGTTCAAAATAGACTTCGTAGCCTCGCGGGAATGCCTTTTTCTCTTCCTTGCAATCTCTTTCTCACAGAAGAGAGGTTGCGAGCCCGTCTCTGCTTTATCGTTATTTCCATGGCAATTGGTCATCTGAGCTCCAATCTATCCCCCCCTCGCCAAATATTCACGAGAAACACCCGTCTAGCTAAAAACACTATCAATAATTTCCCCCACTCTTTATCTATGGCTAAACCTAAACGCAGATTCCACGAACAAAGCTTTTTTTCTTAGAACAGCACACCTGTGCATCTCTCTTCCGTTTGCCTGCTTTCCAGTATACTACAATATGGTCGTCTTCAAGTTCAATGTAAAATAGTTCTTGATGAGTCGTTCCCCTAAAGTTACCCAATTTACCAAATTTACACTTCTAACGATTACTGTGATATTGTCCCTTTGACCAATGTACACTTTAATCCTTATCCTCGAGTGGCCTCTGGGCCTTGATAAGTGGTGATTACTTTGTAAAAAAAGAACAAATATTTTGCTAATGACTTTTCTCTGGGCAGATGAGCCTACATTGAAAATCCATGGATTAAAGAAATTACTTTAAATGTTTCACTCCTTATTGAAACAATAACTTTTGTTTTGCAAATTATATTTTCTCAACGAAATTAAACTAAGAAAACTTGCAATTTATGTATGTATATATATATATATATATATATATATATATATATACTTCCTATGATACGTATATTGTCACCATTAAATATTTTTTATTTTCATGTGACTGTTATGTTTGGTTGTGTTTCGCTCTTCCTTCTGTGTTGTTTTTCTTAATTTCATCTCCGTTTCTGCCTGACCTAAAATGCCCTAAACATCGATTTTATTGTTTTTTTTCTATTTGCCGAACTTAATCATTTTCTACAAAGTCAAAAAAAAACCTACGCAATACAACCAAACCAAACACCATTAATAAATAGTGGACTCGGCATCACACTAGAACAGGTTTAAAACAAAACAACTAAGTCTGACTTCATGAAAAGACATATACTCGTGAGCAAAAATAAAAATGGCCAAACAAATTTTATACATTTTATCGCACTGAAAGCTATCTCAAACAAAGAACAATTGAACACAGAAACTTAAACAAGACTAATAACACAGAACAAGACATTTACTTTAACAAATGTTTCGGATGGATTCGCATTCCCTTTTGATTTCTTTAAAAGACCAATCTTTTAGACATGCTCTCAGTCAAAGTAGGACACTGTGAAGAGGAGATGCTATTCCATTCGCTTTGCACAGCTTCCCACAGTTTGTCATTGTTCAAAAAAGTTCTTCCGGCCAATGCACGAGATATTATCGACCAAATATTCTCGTTTGGGTTTAAATCGAGGCTTTGACCTGGCCAAAATATCACATCAATTGAGTTATCAGAAACCACTTTTCTGTGACTTTAGCAGTGTGTGCAGGGGCATTTTCATGTTGAAAAATAATGTTCTGGGATATTCCCAGCTACTGAATACTTACTGACAGTTCTGTTTCTAATATTTTAATGTATTCCTTTGCATTGATTGACTTTTCACATCTAATAGGTTCCCCAACTCCTGCTACAGTAAAAGTTCCCCATACCATTATCACTTCATTCCCGTGTTTAACTGTCGTTTTTCTACAACTTGGCGAACATCTTTTTCCAGTTCTTCGATTGCACCGTTCGGAAGCATCGGGAGCATCACTAGCAAGGCAAAATCTTGATTCATCTAATCAGAAAACATTCCTGAACCAGTCTGTATCTTTCCTGCCATAACATGAGAAAAATCTCTTTCTATCATTGATGTTCTTCTTAGATAAAAATGCACACCTTCTGAAGGAAAATTCTATTTCTTTCATTCGTCTAGATATTGTATATCTAGAAAGAGAATTTCCAACCCCTGTTCTGAATTCTTTTCTATGATCAACATAAGTTTTCTTTCGATCCTTTATAACAGTTAATTAAAGCCTGTGGTCATCCTTCAAAGTAGATGCTCTAGGGCGACCAGATCCAGATTTCCCTTTTACCAAGCGTTCGACTTAAAAACTTTGACCAATTCGCTTCACTGCAGAAAAAGATGTTTTCACATTTTCTTTTCTTAAAATATCAAAAATCTGCTTGTAAGTCATTTTAGACTGCCTTAATTCTGCGATTGGGTTCTTTACATTCTCACCAAGATGCGGTCTTACCATTTTTAATAATAATTTTTTTTTACTTATTATATGCTATAATAATAATGATCTGCAAAATCGCAGTTTTCAGTTAAAATTAACAAAAATTCATGGATAAATATTGAAAAATCGATTTCTTCCTTCTTTCAATCTGGGCCCATTTTTTTTTTTTTTTTTTTTTTTTGCTCATGAGTGTATATATAAAAAAGTTTATCATTGTTCGAAAAAGTTCTTCCATCCAATACACGAGATATTATGGGCCAAATATTCTCTATTGGGTTTTAATTGGGGCTTTGACCTGGCCAAAATATCACATTAATTTAATTATATAAAAAAGACATTTTTGTGACTTTAGCAATGTGTTGTGTGCAGGAGCATTATCATGTGGAAAAATAATGTTGAGATATTCCCAGCTTCTGAATACTTGGTAACAGTGCTGTTTCTAATATTCGAATGTATTCCTTTGCATTGATTGACTTCTCACATCTAATAAGTTCCCCAACTCCTGCTACAGTAAAAGTTCCCCATACTCAATTCCCATGTTTAACTGTCTTTTTTATGCAACTTGGTGAAAAGCTTTCTCCAGTTCTTCGATTGCACCATTCGGGAGCATCGGGAGCATCAATAACAAGACAAAATCTTGTTTCATCTGACCAGAAAACATTCCTGAACCAGTCTGTATCTTTCTTGCCATAACACGAGAAAAATCTCTTTCTATCATTGATGTTCTTCTTAGATAAAACTGGCTTCTTTGCACACCTTTTAGAGGAAAATCCTATTTCTTTCATTCGTCTAGATATTGTATATCTAGAAAGAGAATTTCCAGCCCCTGTTTTGAATTCTTTTCTATGTTCAACATAAGTTTTCTTTAGATCCTTCAAAACAGTTAATTTAAGCCTGTGGTCGTCCTTCAAAGTGATTGCTCTAGGGCGACCAGATCCAGATTTGCCTTTTACCAAGCGTTCGACTTCGAACCTTTGACCAATTTGCTTCACTACAGAAAGAGATGTTTTCACTTTTTCTTTTCTTAAAATATCAAACATTTGCTTGTAATTCATTTTGGACTGTCTTAATCCTACAATTTATATCCTCACCAAAATGCGGTCTTAACATTTTTAGGATTCATTTCTCCACTTATTATTATATGCTATAATAATAATGATCTGCAAAATGGAAGTTTTCAGTTTAAATTAACAAACACTCATGGAAAAATATTGAAAAATCAATTGCTTCCTTCTTTCACTCTTGGCCCATTTTTTTTTTTTTTTTTTTTTTTTTGCTCCTGAGTGTATAAAGATATAAAGAATTTGAAGCATAAACACTTTTACGGAAATTGACGTTTCCGGCAGCAAATAATATGAAAATGGTTGATATGTTTAAAAATATAACAACTAAGAAACTCACTCCTTTTTTGCCTTGTGTGTGTGCGCGTGTGTGTGCGTGTGTGTATGAGCGTACGTGCGTGCGTGTGTAAAACAGAGGCAATTACCTATTAAAGTGTATTAGCTGATATTCTTAAGAAGTATCACCACGTGCTTGGATTCTGCCAATCCATCATTCCTCTAATCGTTCACTGTCTTATTGCGATAAGAAACTGAGTTCTGTATACATTGCTAAGCACAAAAAAAAAATAATAAATCACGAAACAAGTTTTCACATTAAAAAGAATAACTTCATTAGAAATTAGTTTTCTGCTTTTTTTCTTTATTTATTTATTTTCTGATATATCAACACAAAACCAATTTCCACGTTTATAGAGACGAATGAGTTGTCAGGCATTGACTTGTATTAAAGCAAGTGATAATATTTCGGTTAAATTAAATCGTATCAACGTTTACCAGTGGGTAAATATCTCGCATGTTGGTAGGAAATAAAGTATACCAAATGTTTTGATTAGTCAGGCCCGATCACGTGTCATAAGAAATAGAGGTTTGATTAGATCACAGTTAACAAAGAGTTAGTTGGTTGTTTGTTTTTGTTTTACGGCATATCAACACTTTTCAGGTTATTTAATGCCGAATCGAGTTATTGTGAAGAAAATCTTTTTAATAAACTATATTTGTCTTTTTCTTTATTTTTCAAGTCGATTTCTATTTAACCCATAGTTGGGACGCTAAAAGGTACTACCACTCTGGGTCAGAGTGGTCCTGGGAGCAATTGCAATTAAAGGGTGGCTCCAAAGCCCGCCAGCTGAGACCTCACCATCGGATATAGTTTAAGGTCATATCCAGGACCAGTAAGAAAGAGACATTACAATATAGTCAATGCTAAAGTAACACAGTCACACTATAGCAGTATTGCATTTTATTGTACTTATTTCTGATCAACTTCGGATCAAGTTTTCCCTTTGGTGAACGAATTATTTTACAAAAACAAATATTCCGGCGTTTGAGCGAATCAAATCCTAGGCGAAACTTTACAATTTGCTACATCACTAAACATAACAGACTCAAATCTATTGTCATATGACTTCCAACCATAAATATGGCAATCTTTGAAATATTATATCTCAATCAGATGATTACAATAAAAATAAGTTTTTTTTTTAATTTTTCTTCTGAATTTTAGAGATGAGCTTTGATGAGTTGCATTAATTTGGTTATTCAGTCTACTGTTCTCGTCTGGAGTGTTATTTTAACAACGTCTAGATCGATGTGACTTTCGATCTTTTCATGTGTATCTTGTCGAACACGAGCGTGATTCACGGAGTATGGAATAAGAGTGGACATTTTTATGTTTTGGTTTCGATTCTAGCTGATGGCACCCAAGTTACACATTCTTAGTTTAGTTTTTATCTCACTACCATATATTAGAGTCAATATAATAATGTATATATATATACATATATATATACATATATATATGTATATATATATATATATATATATAATTATTTTTCACAGTCGAACAATCTCAATCAGATGATTACAATAAAAATATGTTTTTAGTTTTTATCTCACTACCATATAATAGAGTCAATATAATAATGTATATATATATATACATATATATATGCATATATATATGTATATATATATATATATATATATATAATTATTTTTCACAGTCGAACAATCTCAATCAGATGATTACAATAAAAATATGTTTTCATATTTTTATTCTGAATTTTGGAGATAAGCTTTGATATTATAAATAATTATATATATTCTCTCACACATTCTTTCTCTCTCTCTCTCTCTCTCTTTCTCTCTCTCTCTCTCTCTCTCTCTATATATATATATATATATATATATATATATATTCCATACACACATCTGCCAACTACTTTTCTAGATTACTACATCTCTTTGTGCGTGTGTCTCTCTCGCACACAAACACACGCACACACACACACACACACACTCTCTCTCTCTCTCTCTCTCTCTCTCTCTCTCTCTCTCTCTCTCTCTCTCTCTATCTCTCTCTCTTGTTTTCGCTTATTTTTTAATCGGATTTTCGCTAACCTCTCTGATCATCACAGGTAATAAAAAAGAGAAAAAATACACCCAAGATCACTTTGATTTCGATCAGACAATCAAAGATGAAAACCTGTCGCTCCACCTGTCGAGAATCTTTAGAAATGTGATTGATAGATGATCTCTTGCGTTCACTCAATAAACAACATTGAACAATTTTTCAACCCCCTATCTATTTATCCCTTCTTTCTCTAGAATTCAGTAGACGCCTCCATCTCCTTTTATTTATTTATTTATTTTTTATCATCATTATGTTTCGTTTTCAGTCGGTCGTCAAAACTTGTAATGAATGGCCCTTGGGCCTTTCAACTGCGCATAGAAGAGACTAATGATACTCATTGAGGGACTGGTGAAAAAATAGCAAGTGCTCGCTAAACTGACCCGTAATAGATAAAATAAAAATGGAAATGTTCTCCAACAAAATCATTTTTTTTTAATTTACTTATTAAGAAAATTTTGAGAGACAACTGTAAAAAAAACAATGACCAGACTTTCAATTTGGCTATTTTCGATCTTTATTTGTTATGTATATACATATATATATATATATATATATATATATATATATATATATTGCGCAATTCATGATTACGCAATTATCAGTGTAGAAGATGACACATTTTGGTTCATTTGCTGAGTGTTTATCTCAGGGCAACCAGACAATGTACAGGGGAATGAGTGGAATTGAGACCTATTAAGCGCTGAATTGGGCTGAATACATTGAAGGATCTAGAGTGTTCAAACTAGCGGAAGAAAGTTCGATTTTGACCAAAGTTACCTCTTTTATACAACCTAAAATCACAAGTGTTTTTGAGAACTTGTATCACCGCATAAGCATATACATGGTGTCCCAAAAGAAACTGACGGATTTTTAAATTTGATTAACTTCCTCAACATTAAAGTTATGCTTACCAATTTTCATATGTAAGTAGATAAGCCTCTCCGGGATGTTTTGAGATATAGTAAGATATCATAGTTTACTTATTCTACTTTTATTTATACAATTAAATCTAGCGTATATTTTTCACAAGGTCTAATTTGAGTTATGAAAAATAATGTTACTCAGATGTCCACCATTTTCATTTTCACACTCTTGTGCTCTCTGCAGGACATTGTCCAGCACATCACTTTATGTTTCAGGACTTATGGCCCTAATTTTCTTCTCTATATTGTTTTTAAGGGCATTTATTGTGGCTGGTTTTATTGCATTGGAAGTAGGGGAATTTCTTGTATTGAAGTTTCGTCGAAATTCTCTTTGAGTTTCTGATGTCGATATATTCAACCAAAAATACGACTCTACGATTAATGTTCGCTCCTTGGTAGTGTAACGATTTATGATGATCCCGGAAAGGTTACTCTAGATGATCTGAAAAAGTAAAAGAAAAAAAGAAAATATTAAGAAAGTTATGAATTTTTTTAATCATCAGCTTCTTTTGGGGCACACTATATATATATATATATATATATAATATATATATATATATATATATATTTATATTTATATATATGCGTGTGTGTGTGTGTGTGTGTGTGTGTGTGTGTGTGTGTGTGTGTGTGTGTGTGTGTGTGTGTGTGTGTGTGTGTGTGTGTGTCTGCAGTGTATCACAAAAGTGAGTACACCCCTCACATTTCTTCCAATATTTAAGTATATATCTTCATGGGACAACACTGAAAAAATATTTTTGACACAATAAAAGGTAGTCTGTCTGCAGCATATACAACAGAGTTCATTAATTTTCCCCTCAAAATAACTCAAAATTTAGCCATTAAAATCTAAGTCTCTGGGCACAAAAGTGAGTACACCCCTTACGAAATGTTGTCAATACAACATGTCAACTCTCAATACTTTGTGTGGCCACCATCATTATCCAAAACCGCCTTTACTCTTCTGGGCATGGAGTTTACCAGAGCTTTACGTGTAGCCACTGGAATGCTCTTCCACTCTCCAATTACGACGTCGTGGAGCTGGCAAATATTTGAGATTTTGCGCATCTTCACCTTCAGCTTTAGGATGCCCCAAAGATGTTCTATTGGGTTCAAGTCTGTAGACATGCTTGGCCAGACCATCACCTTTACCATCAGCCTCTTCAGTAAAGCGGTGGTTGTCTTGGGTGTGTGTTTTGGGTCATTGTCATGCTGGGACACTGCTCTGCTCTGCGATCCAGTTTCTGGAGGGACGGGATCATGCTCTTCAGCAGTATTTGACAGTACATGTTGGAGTTCATGTTTCCCTCAATGAAATGTAACTCTCCAATACCTGCATCACTCATGCAGCTCCAGACCATGAAATTCCTACGACCATACTTGACTGTAGGCATGATACACTTATCTTTGTACTCCTCAAATTGGTGTGCATGGATGTCACCCAAGGAGAAAGTCTCTTCTGAAGGAAATACATAAGAAAACCCGCAAACAGTTTGCTGAAGACATGTCAACAAAACCCATAGATTACTGGAACCACGTCTTATGGTTTGATGAGACGAAATTTAATTAGTTTCGTTCTGATGGTCTTAAGCATGTGTGGCAGCGACCAGGTAAGGAGTACGAATGAACACGCTGCTTTTATGATAGATTGGGGGAAATTATTATCAGTAGTAGTAATAGTAGTACCAGTATTAATAGTTGTACCATTATACTTATTACTCTTATTATTATCTTGACCAGAGCACTAGAGAACTAATGACCATGCACATATACCACACTGAAATTATAATACGCCCCAACTCTAAATGAACAGGAAAAAAAAGGCCGAAGTAGACTGGTAAGTATAGAAGACTGTAAAGCAGGCAAAAAGACTTAGAAGAATAACTTAGAACAGATAAAGACTGATACTCATAGCAAAAGACACCGTTAAGATAAACAATTCAAGAATCAGCGAAACCAGAAACGAAAGGTGGAAAGAAAACAGTAGGATTGATGATTCATAAGTATGACTGTAGAAGAAGATCACAAAAACATCTTAAAATGGCTGAGAAATGTACACTTTAACAGAAAAAATGAAATCGGTTGTTACAGCTGTACATACGATTAGAAGCAATTACATTAAAGCTAAAATATGTCAAATGCAACCAAAACAGAAAATGTAGACTACATGGAAAAAGAGACAAAACAGTAAATCACATATTAAGTGATTGCACTAAACTAACCCTAAACGAATACAAGAACAGGCATGAGTGTGTGGAGAGAGCAGTACAAAAGGAACTATGCAAACGACGAGATTTTCAACACAGATAAATTGTACAGACAAAACCCGATACAGTAGTGAAAAACGAAAACCACAAAATCGCCAGGGATAGAGAGATATTGACAGCTGAACTCATTCAAGCAAGGAGACTGCACGTCATAATAATTAACCAAATGAAAAGAAACTGCCAAATTGTAGCTTTTGTTTTCCCAACAGCACAAGGTAAATATGAAAGAGATGGAAAACTAAACCTAACCACACCCAACTCGTCAAAAGACTGAAAACATGACGCAGGTTAACATGATACCAAGAATTTTACAACTGTGTCAATTGAGTCTGAGCTTAAATAACTGAAGTGAAAAGACGCGGTTTCCCCTAGAAACACGCACATAGACCACTATATTTTGAGAAAACTTGGTCTTCATGAAGCACGACACGTTGTGCGGTCTATGAAATATCCGCTTGCTGTTCTGTTTGTTTTGCAACTGCTCCAAAACAATGGGTGGATGACATTGTTGCGGTGTTATCTGGGTTTTTTTATGGGGGGGGGCGGCTTGCTGCTACGAGGTGTTTTCGATAAGTTTCCAGACTTTTTCGTATTGACACACATAAAAATCTAATCAAAAGTAATCTCCTCCGGCTGTAACACTCTTGCTTTACCATTCCAACATCTTTTTTGAAAACTCCGTGGAAGTCCTCTTATGTGAGCGTATCAATGACCCTCGTCACTGTCTCTTTCATCTCTTCCATTGTCTCATAACTACAGCCTCTAAGGTTTTCATTTGGCTTATGGAATAATGAAACGTCAATTGGGCGCAAGGTCTAGACTATATGGAGGATAAGGACTTGTCATGATGCTTATCTTGATCAAATAGCCTATGACAAAGATTATGTTGTGAACTAGTGCATTGTCATGGTGGAAATGCCATTGACCCTATTTGAAGAGCACCTGGCATCTTCCGACAAAATCTCTTCCTGAACTCCCTTAAAACTTCAACCTAGCATTCTTGTTGACTGTCTGTCCAGTAGGATGGCCTTGTTCTCAGAAAAAGGTATCATCAATAGTTTCTGGGTGGATTTACTCTGCCTGGCCTTATTATGTCTTGGAGAGCCAGCATACTGGGAACTTTGTCTCTTAGTTTCAGGATCATAGCAGTAGATCCAGCTTTCATCGCAGGTCACCAAAGCATAAAGAACTACGAGATCTGAGTTGATTAGCACGGTCCTTTCTCTGCTGTTATGATAACATCTTTCGTTCTGATCTTCTCTGATTACCCTTGGGACAGACTTCGCGCAAATCTTCCGCATATGTAGTTCCTCGTAGATAATTTTGGGTACAGTTTTTACACTGACATCAAACTATGCACTTATTGTCTGTATAGAAACACGGTCGTTCTTATACATGAAATTCTTTATTTGGCTTTATTAAGTCTGGTGTTCTGACTCCCTTACATTTTCCACACCTCTCACCACCCCTCACGATATTCCTGTTTTCCTTGAATCTCGTATTCCGCTCGAAAACTAATCCTCGATTCATGCAAGACGGTCCAAAAGCAGTCTGAAGCATTCCATACGTTTCTGTGGAATATTTTCCAAATTTAAAACAGAATTTTATTGCATATCGTTCTTCTAAAGTGTCCTTACGTCCAGATTGCATTTTTGAAAATCACCAACTGTTACAATTAGTCTTCAGTAAGGCGTATTCCACTTTCCGCGGTAACTGTAGATCTGAACCTGAAATCATAAAATTTGGTCAGTAATTTTATAAGATGTATAACAATTTTCAAGCGCCTACGACAATTTTAAATGCCTGTAAAAAAGGGTTTGTAATAACTCTCCCAAAACAGTTACAATGATCTTAACTATACAGTTTTGCACCACTTCCATGACGTCATATGGCGATTTAAACCAAGATATACTAATACCAAAACTTGTTTGAATCCACAATTCATTTTCACTAAAAATAAAAACACAATTTTGATTCTAATAAATTTGTCTAAAGATTTAAGGCTTAATGTTAATATTATAAAACTGAATTACCGCTGAAAAACAGTATTTAATTGTTCTAATCAACTATAATTTGTAATTAACTGACCATGTCAGCATCTCTTTCTAAAATAATAAACATAAGGTCCGGCTCTAAGTCTGATACTGACTACTAGGATTACTAACATTCTGACTCTAACTCCTTATTTTAAAGTCTTCCAATATTCAAGCTGTTTGTTGATTTTTCTGAGATTAAAATCCGACTCCATCTTCGACTCCTAACATTTTTACAAGTCTGTCTTCGACTCCTACCAATATATGCAAACCTAATTCCGACTATTACTCCGCTATCCTGTTTACGATGATACTGATTGTTTGGTTTATGTCGTTTTCAAAGTGGAAATTTAATAATGATTTTATGTCTGTTCTCTCTTGGTAGAGCCATGTTGTATTTGATCGTCACGAATGTCTTTTGGTAGACTTTACAATGGTTTAAAGTTGTTGATGTGCAGATGTTTCTGACAGTAGTCTCATTAAATGTCAAAATCATGACAGCCTTCCTCTTAGTATAACAGCGCTTTATACTTTGAATTCAATGTAGACTGTAGAGAGGTCTTCGTCCGGGGCTGTTCTTAACCAGCTAATTTGGATAAGTTTTCTCAATAGATTTCTTTGAAAACGCACCCAAGCTATTTTCTTATATTTCACTCAATGTTCACAGTTTTATTTTATAGAATCTATGTTATCATTATTCACAGCTTCACTTCTTTAATACCGTGCTTGCTGTTAAATTTATAGGTCTTCTATTCATACATAACAAGACCTTTTTGTCTTAATATGTTCCCTTGCATCTATCACTTTAGCCACGCAATATCCCCATCACTTTTTACAGGGAGGAACGATAAATTTGTCTCCCCAAAGAAAACAACACTACAGTTTATTTTTAAACTTTTATTAAAAAAATCAATTCAGGTAAATTGATTATGTAGTAGAGCTGATATCTATTCAATGGAACCGCCTTCAGCCTCAGTCACCGCCTTGATACGGACCCAGAACTTGGAGCATGCGTTTACCACAAGCGCAGGCAGATTCTCGGCGAATACTCAGCGGATTCTGGTGATCAGGCTTACTTTGGTGTTGTGAGAGGTCATGTTGGTGATATTCTCGATGTATGATCAAACAAAGTAGTTCAGCGGCTTCAAATCGGAAGAGGAAGAGGCCTCTAAGGAAAAAGTGCACAAGTCGTCGCAGTCCTTCTAAAGCCAAGCCTCGGTCTCTTTGAGCCTGTGGGCGACAATCTTATCGTTCTACCCTGTCAATGGCAATCCTTGGTTTTTGTGTTGTTTATCAATAAACCATCTTTTAGCATGTTTATCGAGTTATTTAATTGATTAGTTCATTTCTCTTTTCATTGGTTCATTATCATGTAAATTTACAAACAATCAAATGTTGGTAATATGATTCTGAATTTCTTTTAGATAAGGTCTGATAAGTTGTATTTAGATTATCCGGAGTACTATTCCTATCCTGAGTGTTCTCACAACGTTTCTGCTGATGTCACCTCCGACCTTTTACGTGTGTATCTTGACAAACTCGGGGCAGATAACGCAATAGGTAAAATTCAGTTAAATATCATATTCTTCTGGAGGTGGAAGGTCCAATCCTCAATGCGGGAGATATTAAGAATATAATTACAAGTTGCGTAAGGTTTCTATCTGTCATGGCTGACAAAACGAAAGAATGCTACGCTCATGGATTAAATAAAGAGTTCGAAGGTTCATACAGATTGGCGAATTCCACAGAGAGGTTCCCGAGTTTGAGAAGATACACCAGAAGGAGGTCGGGGATTACATCGACCGGAATGGTGTGAGAATAAAATTCAAGATGAGAATAGCAGATGAAATAATTGAAATAATACAGATTTGATTCTTTCTTATGTGTTTTTTTGTTTTGTTTTGTTTTTTGTTTTTTTTTGTTTTGTTTTTTTCTAGCGGGGGAGTAGATTCAAAGTATGTTGCTCAACTATTTTATTTCCCACTTCCTTTCAGCAATTAGAATTGGTTTCATCTTGAAAAAGCGTGTGTTGTTACCATGTCGACATTGACTGAGGTTACAGCATGTTCTTCCATGGTTCTGTTGGTTCAAGTTACGCTGATTTGTTTTACGTAAAATATTTTGTGAGCATGCCAAGCGAAGTAGATGACATCAATGACTCTCCTCCCAGAAACCTCATTGTTCTGATAAGTTCTGGTTGATTTTCACTCTAGATCTAAGATTAACATGAAATTTGTTGATCTAAGGTTGATAGAAAAATGTTTGCATCATGTTATTGCTGCAGAAAGTGCTTCACTCTCCATTCAATTCCCTGGTTTAATCTTTAATCGAATCCAGATACGCCATGCAGTACTCTCTTATATTTCGAGAGGCGCCGCTCAGAGCACCATTTCCTGTCTTGACAGAGTGCAAAAATGATCTTGCAACCATGTGAGGATGACATCTCTGCTTTTTTACAACCCATTTCTCAGAGAAAATATCGTTTATAGTCTTTCTCTACTCTATCGTGATTTTAATGGTAAGGGCTCGACTCATCCCTTCACCTGTAAAACTCGTCTATCTATACCCGAACCAACAAACTTTCATTTCTTTCTGCATATATATACATTGCGTATCAAATTATTAACGAGTTTGCATTTTTTTTTAAATATTTAAGGAAAGAGTGAATAAAAATCCATGAAACTTTGAGAAAGTGTTAACAATACTATTTACCTACTCCAGTCAGAAAATAAAAGTATTTAAAGCAGTATTAGCGAAACTATGGCAATAGATAGGAATATCTGTTGATTTCAGTGTGTCAAGTTATTAACGAGGTTGAGAAAAAAACACAATATACCCATAACTTGTTTATTGAAGTAATTTTCAAACATTAATAAACTAGGAAAATTGCTTAGAACACAATAACTGCACAGCAATTTCTACGTTGACATAATTAGTAGGGGACATGCGATCCTTTTTTATGAATGACTCGTAAAAGACGTTGGTGCACAGAATTAGTCAAACTTTTGATTTTGTCAACAGTTATTCCTCGCGATACCTCTTGGAGAGCATCCCACAACTCATCTTTGTTCTTAAATTGGCGTCCACTTGCATAGAGGCGCCGCTTCATGATACTCCGAAACTTCTCAATTGGGTTCAAATCTGGTGCATTCGTAGGTCATTCCATCTTCCGTAGCCCAGATAACCCTAGTTGTTGCAAATATTCTTTGCTTTTGTTTGCTGCATGCGAGGGAGCATTATCCTGCATAAAAATAATGGTTTTTCTGGACGTCAACCTTTGCTTCTCCAGCCATGGTTCAAAGTGCCCCTCAGAAAAGCTATGTAAGCATTTGACGACATTTTTACGCCTTCTGTGACTCTTCATGGGCCAATTAAAGTACCTCCGATAATCCCAGCCCAAATTAGTATCCCGCCAACACCATGTTGGCGCCTTAAACGCTGATGACAATGTCGTCCATCTAGGACCCATCACTTGCTCCAGCCATCTGGACCATCAAGAGTGACAAGCACTTCATCCGTGAACAAAACTTTGAAAAAATACGTTCTCGTGTTGTCCTCTGCCCATTTCAATCGGTTTTGTATGTGGTGTTGCTTTAATGGAGGCTTTGTCACAGGTTTAACAGACTTTACCACTTCTTTCAAAAGTCAACATCGATTACTATTTGAGACATTCTTCAATCCAGCTTAGTCAAAGACTTCCCGACTTGTCTGCCCATGGTTCTTAACAACTTCACGTTTAATTTGGAGTATAACACGACGTGAAACAACGCTAGATATACTTTTTATCAGCTCTTTTCCGTGCCCTTGTAGGGTCATTGAAAAAGTTCTTCACAGTTTGATGGTACCTTCCTATCATTTTTGATATTTCAAGGGTAGTTTTACCTTTTGATAGCTGTTCTGTAATAGTACGCTTTTCAGAACTACTCAAACCACCTTTATGACCCATTTTATTGACGAAACAAACTGCCTTGTTAATAATTTAACACACCTCAAGTACCGTAGATGCAGTGATTACGATGGCAAGTTGTTTACATTGCACAAAATAGTACGAAAATTTCACAGTACGCGCAGCTCAGCATTACAAACTTTCCGAAACTTTTGATACGAAACTACCGGTAAGTTTCTGAAACTGGTAAAAAAATGTTATCTCCTTAATAATTTGACATGCAGTGTAAAACCAAATAGAACTTCCATTAACGGAGTTTCGTTTAAAGAACTTTCCATCAGTAGGACACAATATACGCGATATCTTCTCAGCTGAGTAAAATATAGTCCTTTTGAAATCTAATGCAAAAAACACTTGTCGGGCTGCTTTCTTAACGAATCAAATCCCACCTATCCAATATATTGTGTTCAATCTTCTTATAGCATTATTCTTCATATAACTGACAATGCTCTTAAACATACGGGTTTCTTTTTTAAGAACGACCCTTTGCGATATTTTCTCACGTTGAGTTTAACATTAGAATTCTTCAGTTTCCTCTTCAAAACAATCAGATCCATGTCGAGCGAAAGATTATGCAGCCGACTAAGTTTGCAACCACTGAAACGATTGTCCCCAAGTTTGAAACGTATAGACCATCAATGCTGCGCTCTCCACGCAAGGAAAATCTGTACTTGTTTTCTCACCAAGATGTGAAAAGAAATATTATACCGAAAAGTTTTGTTAAAAACAATTCGTTGTTGTTAATAAACATTGAAATATTTTACATATTAGGTACTCTATGTAAATAGCGATTAAGTCGGCTGCTCTGAGGTTAGACATGGGCATATTAGCTACATATCATGATAACCAACATTTGCAAAATAGAAACATTCCTATGCGTTAATCAAAGACAGATAACGTAAAGTTTCAGCAAAGAGCGGCAGGTTAAATAACGTAAACACAACAGGACACTGAGAAAAAAGTAAAGTAATGACGTTACGTTGTTCGAACTGAAAGAAAGCATAGGTTTTCAAAAGAAATCTGTTTATAAAAGCCGTATAAACGAGATCATCAAGAATTAGATTCTGTTTATGGATTTAAGACATCGAATAATGCGACTCTGCCATGGGTTGTGCGAGGAAGTTGGTAAATAATGCAGAAAGACAACTTTGAAAATCGCTAAGTGCGAAATGTTTCCCTAGAGAACTTTGTTCGTATATCACCCATCTTAGTTAAGAAGGTAAATCACCCATCTTAGTTAAGAAGGTAAATTTTATAATTAATTGGCAAAGAGGACGTATGAGTCAATTCTCTCCCGAAATAAAACCTTTAAGAAGCTCCCACACACGTTTCCGTATTTCTTTCTGCATGAAAAGAAGTTTTATTCATCTAGTTAAACCGATGAAACTATGGAATGAAGCGACCACAAGAGAAACAACGAAGACGAACAGAAACAATGGTATCAGACAAGGACGATAAATGGCCAAGGTATAAAAAATGTTCGTAATGATAACATTAGTTTTTAACCTTTTTATTTCTCTTGGCTTCCATATTTTTTTCTATTTCGAGTTGTTTTGACTGAAACCACAAATCACACAGAAAACTTATTAAACTAATAGCGAAAAACAATTGACCCGAAGTAAAATTCAATGTCATAATTATAAAATCATTTGATTTAGTTGTGAAACTCATAGGTCTAACAGTGATAAGGTATCAAAGTGTTCTTACATAATTAAAACGCAATTTCGAATTGATTAAAATAACGTTGTCATATTTTGATCATTTTGATAAAATACTTGTCATTATCATCAGTTACAAATGAAGTTGTGTTCGACCCGAGGTCAAAGTTAAGTAAGAATTCAGCTTATTAATCGATTTTCTTAAGTATAATTCAAGAAGAATACTTTCAGTTGAGAACTACAATAATAAAATGATACATCGGCTTTGTTATGTATAAAATACGATAGTAAGCATTCGTATGCAGGTGCTTGCGATAAATTTTATAACAGTTTGATATTCTTTAATTACACTGTGATACTATCGACGGCTCTTCCAAGTGTCAGGAAGAAAATAAAATGAGAAAAGAACAAAGATTAGAGAGAGAAAGAGTGATTTTAGCAAGAGGGGGGAATTGTTAACAAGGAAAGCTAGAAAACGGATTGATAATCAAAGTGTTATAATGGGAACAATGTGCAATAGACGTTGGTATATTTTCTGTTATTTTAGGTAGGTTTTAGGATGGGTAACGAGTTATGCGACAGTTTACGAGAGGGACAATTTACGAATTGCGACGGCTGACGACAGTTTCCCAGAGTGGACGCAGTTGAAGGCTGTGGCTCGGAGCAGACCGAGATAAGCTGACGTTAACTAACGATAAAGAAGCTTCAATAGATATTAGTGTTAGACAATCAATTAGAATCGGAATCGGGAATCGGAAAAATCAGAATTTTGGGAGGTATCAGAATCGGTATGGAAATCGAAAAAACGTGTCGATTTTTCGAGACTTTTTTTATTTGATATTGTTTAAAGCAAAATCTTCGGCAGCAGGTAATAATGATCAAATAATAAATATTTATTGATTTTAAACTTAAATCAATAGATCTTCCACCCCCACAAGTGTAATTTTACATTTAAGAAAATATCTGCACATTTAATGTGAGTTTTTAGGGTAATAATGAAAAATAACAAATCTATAATTAAATATTTAGAGATTTATAAAGAATCGAAACTGGAATTGATAATTGTATCGAGATCGGGAATTTTATACAGAATCAGTAATTCTATCGGCACCGGGAAAATATTGGAATCGTCCCAACACTAATAGATATAGACTTTAGCGCTTAGGGGGTTGTTTCCTACGATGATGCCACGCACGCTCTCAGAATACAGATATACACAGAATGTATTGAAGTCTCAGGTTTCTCTTGAATTTGCGTTGTGAGATGTTTCATTTTTATATCTGTGAACCCGTGCGTGCTCCCCGGCAGCTGCTAATATGAGAGACATGGTCAAAAGAGAAGAATACACTGGAAACCGTGTTGGAGTAGGCGTTCCTGGTCGAGCGAAGCAACGCGTGGTCGCATAACATAACTATTTAAAATATCAGGTTGGTGCAAAAGATTGTCTCATTTAAAATTTCATCCTAAAAATGAAAAACCGTGTTTTTGAAAATCTTTATTAATCATAATAATAGCGACCTTTGTTCTCTATAATTTCATTTCATCTGAAAACGAGTTTCTAAATTTCTTTAGGTTTTAATGTAAAATATAAATCTAACTCATGTTTAATCTTCTCTCGTGATGTTAATTCAAAGTCATCTAAATTGTTTTGCAATACTCAAAATAGGTGATTATTCGAGGGAAGCAGAATGGAGCGACATTTCCTAACTTTTCTAGAAGCCCATTAAACTATAGTTCTGTAGGAGCACGAGCATTATCATGATGGAAGATGTCTCGTTTTCTGTTGAATAAAAAAGTCGCTTTTAAATTAAACATGGGTGAGAATATTCCTGAAAATGTTTAATTGTGGTTTTATAACCGGAGAAAAAAGGTCATAAATTAATCATGGTGATATGTTTAAATAATGACAATATACATAAAATAAAGTACAGTGGTTTAAAATGAACCTTCTACAAATCAGCAAAAACTTTGAACCGACATGATCTTTATTAGCGGTAAAGTGAACCAGGGTGCTGTTTAAAGGAAAAGCCCTAGAAAAACAGACGCAATTAATAATATCAGATTTATAGATAGATAGATAGATAGATAGATAGATAGATAGATAGAGTGTGTGAAAAGGATACATGGAAAAACAAATTAAACACAGGAAGATATAATGAGAAACGACAGCTGTACGAGTTTCGTTTCGACTAATGAACGTCTTCGTAAAATTCCTGTTTTTTTTATAAATTATTCCTGTTTCATTTGTTCCTTATTATCTTTTTCACACATCCTGTTACCATGGCATTTTACTTAATGATGTATCGTGTATTTAATCCTCATGATATCTCTATTTTATTTTATTTTTTTATAAAGGCATCACCACCTATCAAGGCCAAGAGGCCACTCGAGGATAAGGGTTCAAGAGTTACAATAGACAATTGGATAATAAAGTAATCGTTAGTAATGGAAATTCGGTAAATTTGTTAACTTATATGGAACGGCTCATCAAAAACTTGTTTACGTTAGACTTGAAGACAACCATATTGTAGTCAACTGGAAAGTAGGCAACCGGAAGACAATTCCATAGGCGTGCAGTTCTAAGAAAGAAGCTTTGTTCATGGAATCTACGTTTAGGTTTAGACAAAGATTATTGGTAATGTTTTCTGCTAGATGGGTGTTTCTTGGCGAGGGGGAGGCATCGATTGGAGCTCAGTCGAGCACTTGCCATGAAAATAACGATAAAACAGAGACAAACTCGCAACATCTCTTCTGTGAGAAAGAGGTGGCAGGGAAGAGAAAAGGACATCCCTCACAAGGCTACGAAGACTATTTGGAACTCTATCAAGGCAGGATAAGTCCTTTCTAGTAGCTCCTGCCCAGATGTGGCAACAGTGCTCAATCCTTGGACGTATCTGGCTCTTATATAGATAGAGAATTGCATCAGCAGTGAGATATCTACTAGATCGATAGAAGGATCCCACCATTTTTCCAGTGGCCTTGAACACGGATTTAATGTATGTGTTCCATTTCAGATCAGGAGTAAAAGTCAACCCCAGAAGCTTGTCAAAACATGAGGCCTTCCCAAGAGGACAGCCATTCATTTCAATAGATGCCAGATGGGGATCAGAGCGTTGATAATATAAAGATAAAATCTTGGTTTTATATGCATTAAAAGTAACAAGTCACCTCTTTTCCCATTGTACCACTTGCTCAAGATCAAAGGAGAAAGAATCGGAGAGAACTTAGTTGTTTACAATCTTAGATGTGCTACCATAGATAGTAGTGTAATCAGCATAAATGTCTACGAATGACGTAAGGATGTGATTTGGAAGATCATTAATGTAGATCAGGGAGAGAGTTGGGCCCATATGGATCCCTGAGGGACTCCAGCATTAATACTGTGAGCTTCTGATTTCTGCCCATCAACCACTACTATGAATCTATCAGAGAGAAATGATTTAATAATTGAGAAGACATTTCCAGCTATACCGTAGCTGCAAATTTTGTGAAGTAAACCTTTATCCCATACTCTATCAAAGGCCTTTGATATGTCAAGAGGTATTACCCTAGAAAGTTAAAATCCGTCGAGAGATTCGCTAATCCTATAAGATATAACTGTAAACACATCTACTGTGGATCTAGCAGAACGGAAACCATATTGCGTGTCACTAAGAAAGTTATTTTTGCGGAGATGGTTGATTACGTCTCTACTTAACACAGATTCCAGCAACTTACTCATGACGCACAGGAGACTTATTGGCCTGTACTGCGAGGGAGATGAGCGATCACCTGAATTCTTAAATACAAAGGACACTGATTAGATTTTCCAGGGTTATGGGAAGCCATTCTCCTTAAGACAACATTTAAACAGTTTTGCAAGTATGGGCGTTAGTTCTGCTTGAGGATTGTTGAGTACTATAATTGGAATACCGTGAGTGCCAGTTGCTTTACTAGAATCAACGTTTTTGATTAGCTTGGTAACATCACGAGTAAATAATTAATTATCACATAGTGTGTTTTCTGATAAATGAGGAAATACTGGGGGTTGGCGGCCTCGGTTGCAAATGGTTGAATTAGCTATCTATGATGTATCGTGTATTTTATCCTTATGATATCCTCATTTTATTTTATGATATATCGTGTATTTCACTCTCATAACATCCTCATTTTATTTTATGATATATCGTTTATCATATCCTTATGATATCCTCATTTTATTTTATGATATATCGTGTAGTTTATGCTTATGATATCCTCATTGTATTTTATTGATTTATTATATAGATGTTATTTATCGTGTATTTTATCCTTATGATGTCCTCATTTTATTTTATGATATATCGTGTATTTTATCCTCATTATATACTAATTTTTTTATATATCATGTATTTTATCTGCATGATACCCTAATTTCATTTTATGATATATCGTTTATCATATCCTCATGATATCCTCATTTTATATTATGATATATCATTTTATTTTATGATATATCGTGTATTTAATACTCATGATATGATCATTTTATTTTATGATATATTGTGTATTTTATCTTAATAATATTCTCATTTTATTTTATGATATATCGTGTATTTTATTCTCCTTATATCCGCATTTTATTTTATGATATATCGTGTATTGTATCCTAATGGTATCCTCATTTTATTTTATGATATATCGGGGATTTTATCCGTATGATATCTCCAATTTATATTATGATATATCTTGTATTTCATCCGCATGGTATCATTATTTTATTTCATGATATATCGTGTATTTAATACGCATGATATCCACATTTTATTTTATGATATATCGTGTATTCTATCCTAATTATATCCTTATTTTATTTTATGGTATATCGTGAATATTATCCTTGTGATATCCTCATTCTATTTTATGATATATCGTATATTTTATTCTCATGATATCCTCATTTTATTATATGATATATCGTGTATTTTATCCTCCTGATATCCTCATTTTATTTTATTATATATCTTGTATTCCATCCTCATGATATCGTCATTTCATTTTATGATATTTTTTATTACATTTACACCCCATACAAGGCACCTTGCCACTTTGATATAGGGGGTTATTATCACGGACATAAGCTACAGAAGTACTATGTAGGGAGTTGGGCAGCAAAATTCCAGATCACGTTACACTTGAACTTTAGTTAGTACAGTTGGGGAAGAAGGGACCTGGAATGGGAATTCCAGAGTCTAGCCGTTCTGGGGAAGAAGCTACTGGAGTCTAAGGATCTCTTCTATCTAGGGATCTCTAATATGAAGGGGTTGGATTTAGCTGCTTGTCGGGTTTGTCGGGTGTATTTACATCAAGGGGGTACAAGTGCTTGTAGTTCGTCAGAGCATTCACCGTTAGACGGAGGGATTCAACATTTCGTCGATGGGACGGAGGCTTAAGCTTAGATGAAAGTTCGGGACCTATCAGATTAGCGACTTTCTTTTGAACCTTGTCTAGGAGCGAGAGACTAGTAGCAGATGCACCAGCCCAAATATGACAACAATACTCCATACATGGACGCATGGTGGCCTTGTAGAGGTACAGGATTTTTCTTTTATTTAAGAAGGATTTAGTTGTATTAAGTATTCTTCCAGTGAAACCGTATGATCTGAGAAGACCTTCATGCCATACCCTGTAAAAAGCCTTAGATATATCTAGAGCTACCGCTCTCACCTCCACCGATTTGTCCAATGAATTGTATGTACGTTCGGAGATTACAGTTACGATGGCTGCTGTGAAACGGACTTGCCTAAATCAATATTGTTGGTCAGTCAGAAGTTTAGCATCTGTAAGGTGATGGTTAATTATATCAAATATTTTGGCGGAAGTGGGAGGAAGCCAATGGGGCGATAATTTACTGGGTCAGTTCTTTCACCAGAACTTTTGAAAACTGGTACCACATAAGCAATTTTCCATCAGGCAGGAAAGCAAGATTCATTAAGGCATTTGTTGTAAAGTTTGGAGAGAACTGGAGCTACTTCGGCGGAGCACTTTTTTAATAGCACGGCTGGGATGAGATCGGGTCCACATGTTTTTGCAGTGCCAAGATTTCTTATGATAGCATGCACCTGAGCAGGGGTGATTTTCAGATCGTCTAGTATGGCGTCTGTCCGCAAAGGGAAGTCAGTGAGGTGGTGGTTAGCAGGGTCCAGTGTGGAGTTGGAGGCAAACCGATTGGCAAGCATGTTAGCCTTCTCGCTTGCTGAGCAAACAACCACATGCTTGTTGGATGGGGGGGGGATTGTGGATTGCCAAGTATTTACTACACTGTTGTAGATTTTCCAGACGTCACGAGTTCCTAATTTTTGTGCTTCGATGCGTTTTTGGTGGTTTCAGTAAATTCTCTCTTAGCTGTCGCTATTTATTTCTTACAGTTCCTTCTGGCTTCTATATACTTGTGTCTGTTTGAACTGGAATTATGTCGGTTAAATCTACGGTACGCATGCTGCCTTTGCGCTATGGTAGCTGCTCAATTAGAAGATATATCGTGTATTCTATCCTCATCATATCCTCATTAAATTTTATTATGTATCGTGTGTTTTATCCTTATGATATTCTCATTTTGTTTTATGATATATCGTGTATTTTATCCTTATGATATCCTCATCTTATTTTATGATATATCTTGTATTTCATCCTCATGATATCCTCATTTTATTTTATGATGTATCGTGTATTTAATACTCATGATATCCTCATTTTATTTTATGAGATATCGTGTATTATATATTTATGATATCATGATTATATTTAATAGTATATCTTGTATTTTATGCTCTTTATATCCTCATTTAATTTAATAATGTACCATGTATTTTATGCTTATGATATCCGCAATTTTTATGATATATCGTGCTTTTCATCCTCATGATATCATCATTTTATTTTATGATATCCGCATTTTTTATGATATATCGTGTATTTCATCTTAATGGTATACTCATTTCATTTTATGATATATCGTGTATTTTATCCTGATGATATCCATATCTTATTTTATGATATATCTTGTATTTCATACTAATCGTATCCTCATTTTATTTTATGATGTATCGTGTATGTTATACTCATTATATCCTCATTTTATTTTATGATATATCGTATATTTTATCCTTACGATATCATTATTATATTTTATAATATATCTTGTATTTTATCCACATGACATCCTCATTTTATTCTATGATATATAGTGTATTTCATCCGCATGATATCATCATCATATTTTATGATATATCGTGTCTTATATCCTTATGATATCATCATTATATTTTTTGATATATCTTGTATTTTATCCTCATGATATCGTCATCTTATTTTGTGATATATTTTTTATTTTATCCTTATGATATCCTCAATTTATTTTATGATGTATCTTGTATTTCATCCTCATGATATCCTCATTTTATTTTATGATGTATTGTGTATTTATCCTTATGATATCCTATTTTATTTTATGATATATCGCTTATTTTATCCTTATCATATCATCATTATATTTATAATATATCTTGTATTTCTTGTCCTTATGACAAATCTTGCATCTTATCCCTATAATATTTTCATTGTATTTTATGATATATCGTGTATTTTATTCTTATTATATCCTCATTTTATTTTATGATAAATCTTGTATTTTATCCTCATGATATGCTCATTTAATTTAGGATCTACCGTTTATTTTATCCTTATGATATCATCATTATATTTTATGATATATCTTGTATTTTATCCTTATGATATCCTCATTTATTTTTATGATTTATATTGTATTTCATCCTCATGATATCCGTATTTAATTTTGTGATATATCGTGTATTTTATTCTCATGATATCATCTTTTTTTTATTGTATGATATATTGTGTATTTTATCCTTATGATATTCTCATTTTATTTTATGATATATCGTGTATTTTCTCCTAATGATATCATCATTTTATGTTATGATGTTTTGTGTATTTTATCCACATACGGCATAATCGTGTTGACACATCGGGACTTGTCAGATCACCGACGTTAAGCAACGTTGAGCTCGGTTAGTACTATATGAGTGACCATTTTGGAATTTTAAGCGTTGTATGAGCTTATATCGGCCTTTTTTTTCAGTCGTCTTGTACAGACACTCCATTTGCCACTGGTATTTAACAATGTCGATTCAGGAGTTGTGTGGCTGGAGATTGTGCACATACAACTACAAAAATTTAACGCGCAGGCACACCTTATAGATTGATAGATAGATAGATAGATAGATAGATAGATAGATAAATGGATGGATGGAAAAGTTCTTTATTATTTTCATGTCATTTGAAACAGAATATTCGTCAAATTCTTTAGCGAAAACACAATTATTCAGTGACGGATGCAGTTTTAATGAATCTCGTGTGTACATTTGTTAGGCTGACTATGATTGGCGGATGAATTTTCTAGTAAAATTTTATTGAGTTCTTTCTTGTTTTTCTATTTAGATTTCTGATTTGCCAATTGCTAGACGAACGCAGACTCGCACGTTTCAATTGATTTTTTTCACACGTCATTGTGTATGTATGTATGTATGTGTGTATGTGTTGGCGTATGAGTGTATGTGTGGATCTATATGTTCGCGTGGGTTGTGTATGCATGTGTATATATGTGTAAATGTGTGTATGTGTGTATATATGTGTTTGCTTCTATCTGGGTGTGCCCGTTTATCTACAGAGTCTGCGTAAGATGAGGGGGGAACTTGGTTTATAAGTTAATTATTGTTCGAAACCGTGTCTCCTATCACTGATTACAACCCGAAGAAAAATCGTTCTGTCTCCTTTTACCTGACATGATCTTTTTCAAAAAGATTGATTATTGAAACCAAAGCGAAAACTAATACAATTAAAAAAACAAAAACACAGATCCTGAACATGTGACCATCGATCTGTTCCGCTTTGTTCTGAACACATAACACCTTCATGAGTCATGACAATTGTGAACACATGATATTTTTATGGGGCCGTTGATGAGTTACTATTCGAGCAACTATGGAACAACACGCAAGCATTCATCCATATCAACAGAGTATACAACTGAATGAACTTGAACTTAAGTTCAGGAAATATATACAGACACATATAGTGATCTACACATAGTATCACCGTGAAATAAACACACGTAATACGTTGTCGTCTACATCAATTGTTAAATGATGAGGTTGTATGCATAAGCAGAATGTAAAAAATGTGTCCAGGTGATAAAAATTGGCTTCATTTTGTTTTATTTTAATGTTATTGCATTACGAGTCAAACATCTCTTCAGTATTACGCAAGTAATCTGGAGAAAACCCATCTTAAATGTATAAATATGCTATGATAATTTTATACAATATGTTCGTACCAAACGAGTACATGTCGATTTTCAAAATCTGGTCTCTATATTTAGACATTTTAAACGTTTTTCGTGAGAGGACATGCGAACCACAAAATAGATTTTAACCCGAAATATAATATTATAAAAGTAACATAAACCCATTTTATTACTGATACAATTTTTTCCGCATTCTATTAATGCACTCGATTTCAGAATTTACGATATATATATATATATATATACTAGCAGGGGTACCCGGCGTTGCCCGGGTGTTTGTAGGTGTGTGTGGTGTTAAATAAAAAAGAAACCGGGAAGGGGGGTAGGATCGGACCCGAAGCCCTGAGGCGAAGTTTGAAAATAAAATCGGCCAGCCAGAATGAGTTAGTGAAAGATGTTTGAAAGTCCTGATCTACATTAATGATCTTCCAAATCACATCCTTACATCATTTGTAGACATTTATGCTGACGACACTACCATTTATGGTAGCACATCTAAAACAGTAAACGACCAAGTTCTCTCCAATTCTCTCTCCTCTGATCTTGAGCATGTAGTACAATGGGGAAAGGAGTGGCTGGTTACTTTTAATGCATCTAAAACCAAGCTTCTCTCTTTACATCATCAACATTCTGATCCACATCTGGCATCAATTGAAATGAATGGCTCTCGTCTTCAGGAGGCCGCAAGTTTTGACAAGCTTCTGGGCTTGACCATTACTCCTGATCTTAAATGGAACACGTACATCAAATCTGTTGCCAAGGCCGCTGGAAAAATGGTGGGATCTTTCTATCAATCCAGTAGATATCTCACTGCTGATGCAATTCTCTATCTATATAAGAGCCAGGTACGTCCAAGGATGGAATACTGTTGCCACATCTGGGCAGGAGCTGCTAGAAAGGACTTGGCCTGCCTTGATAGAGTTCAAAATAGACTTCGTAGCCTCGTAGATGTCCTTTTCTCTTCCTTGCAACCTCTATCTCACAGAAGAGGTGTTGCGAGTTTGTCTCTGATGTATCGTTATTTTCATGGAAAGTGTTCGACTGAGCTTCAATCTATGGTCCCCCCTCGCAAAACTTTCACCAGAAACACTCGTCTAGCTGTAAACACTATCAATAATTCCCCCACTCTTTATCTGTGCCTAAACCTAAACGTAGATTCCATGAACAAGGCTTTTTTATTAGAACTGCACGCCTGTGGAATTGTCTTCCGTTTTCCTGCTTTCCGGCTGACTACAATATGGTTGTCTTCAAGTCTAACGTAAATAAGTTATTGATGAGCCGTTCCATATAAGTTATCAAATTTAACAAATTTTCATTACTAATGATTATTATATTGTCCAATTTCTACTGTACACTCTTTAACCCTTATCCTTGAGTGGCCTCTTGGCCTTGATAATGAGTTGATACCTATGAAAAAAAAAGAAAAAGTCCAATGTGAACAAGTTCTAATTGAACCGTCCCCCCTAAGTAATCCAAGTTTCAAAATTCCCACTGTTTACTATGCTAAAATCACAATGACTAATGTATACCTATTAACCCTTATCCTCGAGTGGCCTCTGGGCCTTGATAAGTGATGACACCCTTGTAAAAAAAAAAAAAAAAAGTCGTCGAGCATTACGACGACGACGACGACGATGACGATGTAAACATTGTTATAAGCGAAGTAAGAAAAGAAAACAACGTTTTAATTAAGCGGGGGGGTAATCAAAACATAAAAAAACACAAAAAAATCTAACGTAAGGCAAACGAACGATGAAAAGAGAACAAACGAACACGTGAAAAATGGCTTAAATAAGCCGGTTTCGATATTAAAATTTAAAAAATCGGTGGATACCCGGATGTTTTGGGGTGTCGCTAAGAATAAGCGAAGTAAAAAAAAAAAAAAAAAAAAAAAAAAAAAACAGGAAAACGCACGTTACGTGAAAATAGCTTAAATAACACAGGTTTCAATAAGTAAATTTAAAAGATCGAAAAAAAAAAACATCTCACACCACGATTCGAACCCAAAACGTTTAAATAATGAACAAACACGCTAATCAACTGCACTAAAGCGACGGAGATGGAATGTGTACAGTTGTTAAACTATTTAAAGTAAATAAGGTCACAACGTCATGACGTCATCTGACGCATGCGTAGAATCGGTCATCGTTATGAGAAACCCGTTTTTGTTGAAAATTGTCGATTTCGGGGTGAAACAGTTAACGTTTTTGGCCAATTTTTCGATATTTTTCAAGCGAAGGATGGGGCTTCGATATGATACCGAGTTTGTGAATTTTCGTCGCGTCAGTCGAAAGTTTTAGCAGACACACAAACATACATACATACATACATACATTTTCGCTTATATATATATATATATATATATATATATATATATATAATAGGCGGAAGTTTCTCGAGAGCTCTTTCGGCTATCATCTCGTCAGGAGAAAATCGATAGCAAACAAAATAATATTGTGTCGAAAAATTCAATGGGGAACTTATTAAATGTGCCAAAAGTACGGGGACACTAAAATAAATTTATTAACGTATAAAAAACAATTAAAATATTGGCACAACGAGGGAGGAAAAAAAAGCGGGAGAAAAGATTCAAAGTCCCCCAAAGAGAAACAATGCGTTTGATGTTTCTTTTTTTTTTCTTTTCTTTGGGATGCAATGCGTGGTGTAAAACTCGCGCACAGATTGCAGAATTTCCACAAGCCACTGAGCCAAAGAATATTGTGCTGAACCAACCATTGATAAAATAGGTCTCAGTGGAACACCTTGCTTATGGATTTTGGGGAGACCATACATTCTGGGACGTTGTGACCCAGAGGGCCTAATCCTGTCATAGACGTCCTTGCAAAAACCTTCTTTTTAAATAATGCAAGTAGATGCTTTGCATTTTAGCCTCGTTCTTGCAAGTATTATCCGTCAACTCGACGGGGCCGAGTTTACGGAATTTCGAAACATCATTGAGAATAACTGCCATTTTCTCAACGTAGTCCGATTTGTCAAAAATCACCACTCCTGCACCTTTGTCTGAGTTGTATTCCCCCTACGAGTATAAATAAAGAGAGAACACTTTCTGCCTTTGAAGTTTTGTTCTCCCAAATTAGACATAATGTTCCGAATTCCCCGGAAAAATTGCTGGGATGAAATCTAATTTAGTTGCCTTAGCTCACCGATATAGTAACATTCCTGTCGATCATAGTGTCTTTGTCAGGAATATAACGCAATTTAACACCATGAAAGCGTTAAAATCTAATACCGATATTTATATATATATATATATATATATGGTATGGAGACCCAACGTTGTCAGGGATTGGATGAGGATTAACAACTGTTCCACTCTCTCATACTTTTATTTTTATCGAAATCGGTGAAATCGCCCTATTTTTTTAGAAAATCGATAGATTGCCCACTCTATTTAGGAATCGCCGCGCACTATACCAGGAGGAGGCTTCAGATGCCTTACTGCAGTGGTCTGCATTGCACTGTAGAAGATATACTGTTGATTTTATAAAATTATTTTTCAATAATGGCTGAACTTTATATTTTAAAATTCAAAAGTCAAGTATAATGGTTCAATTGTTCTCTCAGTAGCACACATTCATTTCAAACACACCCCTGTCTTTCTTTCGAGTCTAATTAAGACTCCTTTCGGAAACTCCAAATGTTTCCGACCTCGACACTGGTTACAAGTATGACCGAATTGAGAAAATTCTAAAGTATTTCCATAAATAAGTGTAATCACTTGATTTTTTATATGGATTAACTAATAGTTCATTTCGAAATACCGTATAGATTTTCGGGTTCGCCATAAATAGTCCTGGATTCGACAAAAAAATTTACACGTTATATCGATCGAAACGCTATACCAATCACATCCAATATAGGAACAACAGTCAGAATAATCTAAATTATACAAAATGTTCATATAATTTCAGCTATTACTTGAATCAGATCCTTTATCAGTTTTCAAACTGGACGCAACTTAATTCCTGTTAAGACAAACGTTATATAACTTTATAATATGATAGTAAAACGAAAGTAAGCCTAAATTATGTACAGTAAATTCCAAGCTTTAAATCAATGTCCATCTTCAAAGTCGTCTTATAAGTTTGTATAGTCGGATAAATAGATGGAATCGATATGTTTGAGTGGTTTATTTTAAAACTCTCGCTCCAATATTCCCGGCTGTTTGTTGCGGTGAACAACAGCGACAGTTGCCGCTCGTTTTAATGAATTAGGTAGTCTAAGAAAACTTTTGTCTGCTCAGTCGATTGGTTTATGTAAAAAGCCAACCAACCACCTGCCCTCCCTTTTCCGTCATCCCGATTCGGCCATTAATGGAATCAGTTCATCCACTTCATAAATCGAGCCGATGCAGATTATAAAAGTTCCATAAACCATAGATATTTATATATGATGCGCTCGCTATTACCTATGACCGACGTTCAAATTTATGCAGCTCTTGTTGAGTACAAGGAACAAGAATTGAAACGAAATAGTTTGATATACTGGATTTCATGTATTAAGTTGTATTTTTACATTTGTTGCTCCTATTATGATATATTACTAAATGTTACTAAACAAACGATTTATCCGCGGGGCTTGATGTAAACAAAGAATATCATGAAGTTATTATTGAGACTCGTCAGGTACTATTTGGATTATTCGGATTAATGTTCTCATTTTGAGTGTCATTCTCATACAATTTCGGTCGATGTAATCTCTGATTTTGATCACGCGTACTTTTTCAAACTCGGGAATATTTCAATCGAACTCGGGAATCTGCACGTAGTTTCAAACAAATACTTTAATCCATGGAGACAGTACGCTATCGGCCCTGGCAATGTTTTCAATATAATTGTTCCAACTCATGTTTCCTGTGAACGTTAGGCCAAGCAGTTTGAAAGATGTACTCTCAGACAGGAAGTCACTGCCCATTGCTATTGGTAGCAGAGAATGTTTCTTGTAATTATTGAAGGAAACCAGTTTAGTCTTGGCAGCATTGAATGTGATCATCGATTTATGTCCCCATTCCACTACAGATCGGAGGTAATCCTCTAGTGTTTTTGCCATTTCATAAGTTATGTGTTCATTTGTTTTCCTGTCATGCCTGTTATAGAGTGTGGTGTCATCAGCATATATACCTATCTCAGAGGCGGTTTTGTCGGGGAGGTCATTAATAAATATTAGGAACAATAGAGGTCCAATGATAGACCCCTGAGGCACTCCCGCATTTATATCACACTGTTTAGATGTACGACTGTCGAGGACAACCTGGATTTTTCTCTTATTTAAGAAAGATTTAATTATGTTAAGTATTCTACCAGTGATACCGTATGATTTAATTTTCATGAGGAGATCCTCATGCCATACCCTGTCAAAAGTCTTAGATATACCTAGAGCTACCGCTCTGCCCTCCCCCGCTTTGTCCAGTGAATGGTATATACGTTCAGAGATTACAGTGAGGATGTCTGCTGTGGAACGGGCTTGTCTAAATCCATATTGTTTGTCAGTCAGAAGTTTGGCATCTGTAAGGTGCCGGACTAGAGCATGGTTAATTATCGTCTCAAATATTTTGGCGAAAAGTGGGAGGAGGCTAATGGGGCGATAATTTGATGGACCAGTTCTTTCGCCAGAATTCTTGAATACTGGTACCACAGAAGCAGTTTTCCAACAGCCCGGAAAGCATGATTAATTAAGGTATTTGTTGTAGAGTTTGGAGAGAACTGGAGCTATATAGTTCGTTTGAACCTATTACATTTAACCAACCCTGACAACACCGGTATAATTTTGTTTTGCCGTCAACTGGGCCGTTCTTTGTGAGGAGACGTCAGTTTTTGCGACCACCAAGCGATACATACATTTAAAAGGCGTTTGCAAAGTCATTCACGCCTCGTGATATGTACATTTCATAGGCGTTGTTTCGAAGGCCCGTAACGTCATAAGTTCACCATGGTCCAGTCGACTTTAGCATCCGATAAGTAATTTATATCCATGTATAATATTTTGATTGCAAAAAATTCCTCTCAGGACAAAAGTACCGTAGGTTTGCAACAACAAACGCCACATAAAATTTCATCATGTCTATACTATGAGCCACTATCTTATGTAACTTTAGAACGCTATTTTTAAACACATTTAGTCGTTTTAATAAAATCATGCATGTTATCCTAGGAGCAACGCCATCACAATCGCAAGCATCTTTAGAAGAAGTAGTTCTTATTTTCCCCTCTAAATATCAAGGCCTCCTATTGTTGCATAGGGATAGGGGTCATTCATACTGAAGAGAGACTGCGGACATATAACGGGTACATGTAATACAGAGGTAACGATGAGGCATACAAGACATTTATAACAGTGTGAGATGATGAGAATTCATTATTGAAGGGATGTGTTTTTACTGTTCTTTTACATCAGAAGGGAGAATCATTACTTACGATGAAGGGGGGGACACATAACTTGGAAGGGGGTTATACAAAGTTCCTATTAAGTGATTAACACATTACCTTCAATTGTTGAATGACGACACGAAAACAACAGTTACAAAAATCAATGATGTTCTTTATTTCATTTAACCGGTCGAATGATTTGACGACAGGAATTCACATTAGTTCTACATGGTAAAACTTCTATCCCTTCGCCTCTGAGGGAACCCTCCTCTGATCATGTCAGCTCTTTCCAACCGATTTTGCTGACTGCTGGAACCTGAATGTCCAACTCTTGATCTGACTAAAATAGCTGCTATATTAAGAATTCTCTTTTTGCTATGACGTCACATGTGTGGTTCCAAAACGGGACCAACTCACGTGGCTAAGCACCGTTTCCAAAAAAACACTTCTGCAAACAAAGAATTCTCAACTAACCTATTTCTTACAATATATTTTTAATTTGTATTGTTCATTCTTTTTTACCTTTTTAATTCAGTTTTCATAAGAGAATGAACAATTAATTCTTTTTACAATACAAACAATATCGAAATATTTCATATTAATTTATTATTATATTTATTTCCTGGATTTTTTCCATTACAGCTGTTTCATATATATATATATATATATATAGTATCCAAAAATATTTAATTTAACATCGATTTTTTACAGTGAACTTGTTATTATGTGTTGCAGACGTTAATATTTGAAAACCATAAAGAAATGGACGATAGATTCAAATTAAAAACTAAGGTAAATATACAAAATACGTTTTCTGAAAATATCGATATATGATAATGAAACCGTTATATTAAATTCATTAGTGCATCTCATATTCAAATGTAATTGCAAAAGTGCACATCAAATAAACGTATAGAATAACGTTTCGAAAATGGCATTTGGTTCGATGAAATCTTTGTATTACATATCCTTATATGAAAAAATTATTTTACGCTCTTCCTTCAAGACGTGACTATATTTTATATTACTCTAAACTAGCAATATATGGTGCAATATATATATATATATATATATATATATATATATATGTGTGTGTGTGTGTGTGTGTGTGTGTGTGTGTGTGTGTGCGTCTGGGTGGGGGGCTTCCTTTAGTCTTGACAGACTATGGATACCCACTGTAAGACAGCCCTTTTTCCCGTAACACTATCGCCCCTAGTCATCACTGAGAGGAATTCTGCACTTTCGACCGACATGGCGCTTCACTTTTCGTAATATATATATATATATATATATATATGTGTGTGTGTGTGTGTGTGTGTGTGTGCGTGTGGGTGGGTGGCTTCCTTTAGTCTTGACAAACTATGGATACCCACTGTAAGGGTGCCTGCACGTGAAATTTGTGTGGGAAGAGTTGCGCAGTCTCCAACCACACATCTCCTCAGTCAACATTGTTGCATACCAGTAGCAAGTTGAGGTACAGGACGACTGTGTATATATATATATATATATCACATTTATATTATTTTATTGTTGTTATGTTGCGTCTTACACGTGTTTAACTGAATGGTAAAATATCAATAGATAAACATTCAGAGACATATATAAGTTCCTCGGAAAAATACAGTTTTATTTCGTTTGGGTTAAACAAATAAGTGATGGTAAAAGGAAATGAAATCTTTAAAAAATCCAAGGGGGAAAAACTAACTTTTTATAGGATATATTGAAACCTTTCAGAGATGAAAGCCTTTCTTATTTCAGAACATATAAAAAGACAAAATATACATATGGCGCCATATTGGAATTAATCGTTACCTCACAATATCTCAAGTTTTTTTTTTTATATTTTAAAAGAAAGTTAGAATTCAATCCAAATAAACCTTGATTAATTTTATTAGTAAAATATACGTAAGAAAACTTAATGTTAATCGGATTGGATTCGCCATTAAAGATACAACATATATATTACGAAACTAGAAGCTAGTCAAAAATATTCATATAGGTTACGATAAACTAAAAGCTATGTAAACAAAGTTATACCATCACGAAGTTATCCTAAATAAAATAAAATGTTTACTTTTTAAACTTATTATCTACAAATATTATTAGGAAATATATTTTTATTTGACGTATGATAATTTAGTGTTTGTAACATTCACGGTAAATCACGTTTACCCGTTCTGACGTTAAATCCAAACAAAACTATGTAACTTGATTTACGATGGGTTATCTCCATAGATCTTAGTATTTTTTATGCATATTATTTCCAATTGGTCAATTCTTTGATAAATTACAGCACTAAAAGCGCATAATAATCCAACGATTCTCAGAGCAAATTCTTATCTGTATCGACTTAAATAGTGATATGTTAATTAAAATCATAAACTTTAACATTAAAGTTGTATCATTATTACATTTTTTAACAAAATTATTATACTATTTTTTAATTTATTTATTTTAATTTACTTATATATTTATTATATTTTTTTTAAATTTTCATCCATAATCTATTTAACTAAAACGAAGGAGTAGGAATTATTATGAAAAATACCAAAAGGCCTAAATTTCAATTGAGCCAAGTAAGAGCTTGTAATTACCAAAAATTACTAAACAATTTATAAAATATAACAACAATTTATAAAATTTACAAAGTTACAAAAGTTTACAGGAATCCACAAATCTATAAAAAATCGTGAAAACAACATCGATACACCCATATACATGCTTACATTTGTTTTGTTTTTTTTATACTATATTATGCTCTTATTTAATTCCTTGCATTATTAAGCTTACATCACCTAGTCTATTCCTTAAATAAACTACCAAATACATGCTGAAAGTGAATGGAGCCTATAATTCAATAACTTGAGTGTTATTCCTTTTGCCCGTTACACCAATAATTTCCTGGGTAATATTGAAACTGTTGTCCAAACTTCCAACTTCCAAAACTTCTGTATACGTAACGCACCTTCTCTCAACTCCAAACGAACTTCTGCTAATTCAACTTATTTCTTCGAAATCCAACTTCGAAATGCACTTCCCTCTAAAAAATCAACCCTCTTTTATTTCGAACCAGGAGCATCTCATTTGCATATCGGGTGGTCAGATTGCAGGTATATAAAGAGATAAGGCAGCCATTTTTGTTCATTTCGTACCACGACCGATCCCTTGAATTATGCACACGTGCTAGTTAGGTAAGTCATGCGTTTCCTTACAGAGCCTATATTCAATGAAGTCAAATAATAACTTATAAACACTTATAGAAACCTATAATGTTTACAAACGTTTGTAAATACTTACAATTTAAAACAAAACTTATAAAACTGCAATGATCCATGATACGTAAATAGAAATACGAGTATGAATATTGAAAAAAAAATGAATACCAAGAATTTAATTCAAATTACACCTTAGAATTCACTCCTTTATTTCCACCTCAAATTTTTCTTTCCTTAAACATTTAACTTAGTACACTGCTGTTTGAACGCAGAGCGTTTTTTATGTAGATGAATAATATACTCCAAATTGGATAGACTTTAAAATATTACCTCAAACTTCATATTATTATTTGGTTTATTATTGTTTATTTATTTTCTTCCTAATACTCTACCCCCCCCCATTTAACGGTTCACCACTTTATTAATTCGTATCGCTTCCCGCTGTTATCGCTATTAAAGTTAGCATGAAGTATTTTATCTATATTTATATAGAACATTATAGTTAAAATAAATGCGCTACGATTTCTATAGATTGGAAATATATCTTATTCTATGTATACAACTTTTAATAATAAATTCCTATTTTTTTATTATTAAATCGTTTGATGTGATTATGTGGGAGAATTCCAAGCTAGACAAATTACATTTTTTCTTATTAGGTATATTTATTTATTTGGCTCACCTATACTATTGGTATCAGTGGGTACTTGTTCAACTTTAAAGGTGTACTGAATAATACATAGCTTACCTGAGTGTAGATGCCGGAGGTGAGGATGCTCTTCCAACAGTCAAGAAGAACAATAGCCGTGTGGTTATTTATACTAATAAAGTAAGCTAATTGTTATAAAAAACCTTCCTCCTTTGTGAAGAGTACTTCATTCCGTGGTTACAAGACCTGAGAAGAAGGTCGCGAAGAAGATTGTATTTTTTCGCAACCTCACTTCAGGTTAGCTACTCTCAGTTATAGGATTTTTTCAACAAAGGCGCACATGTGATTTCTATATCTTTCCTTAAACGTAGTACTAGCAGAACTGACAGAAACTTTAGTATTATTTGTAGTAACTACTTCACATTTGTATACTATATTTGTAGTTAAACAGTCTTGATTTAGTGAAAAATTATTCTTATTTTACAGTTATTATTATTTTCCCATATACTATTGGTATCAGTGGGTACTTGTTCAACTTGTGAATGGCAAGCTTTTTTTATTCGAGTGTTATTATAAACTATTATAGAAGCAAATATAATTTTAAAAGTGATGAAAGATAGTTAATAGTGATTTATTAAAGAGCTTACCTAATCTACTACCTCCAGGAATATTCTTATCAATGATGCTATAAAAATTTTTTGAATATCCAAGGGAATATGTTTACTATATGGCGGATTAAACCATATAGCGGACCGTCTTCTATTTTTCATTATTTTATTGCATATAATAGATGGCTCGGAATCCACTATATTGGTTTCGTGGGTTAGGTGATTCTCTTTCAGAAATATTGCGACAGGTCCTATTTATATGTTGACTTCTTCTTTCCTATAGCCCTATTATATGATATGTTGATTAAACTTAGTAAATTTGTTGGTATCACTTAGTTCCTTAATATATTTATTACAACTAATTGTATCTTTATAGGGCTTCATTATAGTATGACATTTTCTCGTAAACAGCTGTTCGTTCTTAGATAGTTTGTTAATTCTTTTAGAGATAGAATAAATGATAGACTTCTTAATAGAAAGTGGACAATTAAAATTATCATCTATGTACAACTAATTATGGTTCGGTTTATGATAGGTTTATATGCATTATAGATGATACGCAATGTAATATGCAACAAATTTACTACGCTATGAATTATGTTTATCAATATTTTTAGATTAATTCTTTTAACAAATTTCTACAACATTTTTCATCTCATCGAAGTTTTCTTCTTTAGAGTTAACACAAACTAAGCCACCGTCTCTATATAATTCACATATAAGCTCAGGATTGTCCTTGTGTAATTTCTTTAGTATTTAATGTCCCGCCACATAATTAACCTGCCTTGGAGTTCGACCCCATAGTGATATCGAAATTATTTTCTTTGTTCTTCTTAGTCCACAGCTTATTATTACGTGTGATTAATGTTGCTCTAGCTAACCTAATTATGTACATTTCTAAGTTAGTTATATCAGTTTTATTTCAGTCATATTAAGAGTCATATCCAACAATGAGAGGGATATAGATGTGTATGTGAATTAACACGAAACATAATGAATTGGATATTGTTAGTAATCTCCAGATTTTCAAACCAAGAAATGATCTCACCGGAGGAGTTCCATAACTCGTATTATATTTTAGATTTTACTGCTGGTGTGATTCTATCCAATATTGTTCTTCTTATTTGTCCTATATCAGACATAAACAGGAATATTAATCGAATCGAATGGTTGATATTGAAAAAAAATGTGCATTTTTCTTAGGAACTTCTGAAGATTTATTCGGGGAATTAAGACGTAAGATATTAACTATAAATAATATGAATGAGAAATAAATACGTGTTGATTTGGAATGCTAACTATCGTAATATATATATATATATGTGTGTGTGTGTGTGTGTGTGTGTGTGTGTGTGTGTGTGTGTGTGTGTGTGTGTGTGTGTGTGTGTGTGTGTGTGTGTGTGCTGAGGAAGCTTTAGACATTACGTATAGGTTTACTGTACAAACACTCGATCAATTTATTGAGGTGGTGAGAAGAGCAGTCCAATCAAGGTAAAGAATGCATGACATCCTTAATGAGATTAACTTTTCGGAAGACAACATTTAACCACAATTTTTTTAGACAGTTTTATTAATTTTGGGGGATGCTAGATTCACTTTTGAACCTCAACAGGATATCTTAACGTTGAAAAGTTGATCGATCCGCGTAGGATCTCATTACCGTTTCTATGATTATATTTATAAATGACCTAATTACGTATTGAGTGCTTTTGAAAAATGCTGGTATTTGACTTCATGTTATCAGTATACTTGAAGTTAACACACACACATACATATACACTATATATATATATATATATAGTGTATATATATATATATATATATATATAGTGTATGTGTATGAGTGTATAGCTTTTCAGCATTCACCTTTAAGCATTTAATTTACTGATATTTCCTTCAAAATTCTAAAAACCGTATGTCAATCCGAGTGTAAAGTAAATGTGTCACGTATCTCCGGATGTGAAATTACTTTTCGCAGACATTATAAATCAAAATATGCGCTGGTAGAGTTGCTGCTTACGTCAATTGAAAACGTCACAAAAAATCTAAACTGGCAACGAAGTAAAATATCTTTACTCAACCCAATCTTTATTGCCTATTCGCGGTGTTTACAGACGCAAAACATCGACAAATGCAAAACTTTGTTGATCGCCTTTCACAGATCACGCCTTATTCGCTGTTTCTATAGAAACATATCTAAGAGAATTTTTGTTTGTGTTATTTTTCTTTCTCTTCTCTTTCCATGTCACATGCAAACGTGATTACTTGAATCTATTTAATGCGATTACTAATATTATCTGTGCATGTGTTTTAGACAAAATAAAAATTGACTTGGATTAAGAAAAAATAAGTTGGCCAAATCTATGTTGTAATCGTTTATGCTAAGAAAACAGTAAAATCAAATATGAAGATTGTTGTCATTAACAGTATTGCGTAGCCTTATACAGGGTGACCCACATAGAAGTAGCCCAACCTCTGTAATCTTTCTCTTAACGACAAACTCACTCCACAAGACAAAATGCAATTATTTTTCTAATAAGATTGCGCTACATGCCACACGTCTCACAGATCGCTGAGATCATGACACGTTAACGGAAGAAGAAACAATAACTAAGGGTTATGGCCACCACGTTCCCCGGACTTGTCATCATGTGATTTTTATCTTAACAAAAAAATAAAAAGTTTATGCAAATAATCCTCACAATCGATACCAGCTAAAGAAGAACATTGCCAACGCTATAAGGAGAATCGCCAGAGAATATCTACAGGCAGTCCTTGCAAACGTTAAACGTACCCAGAAATGCATGGATAGCAACGAGGAGCACTTCAAACATCTTTTTAAACAATGCTACAGGTAATTTAAAAAAATAAAAATATGTCCCTCCTTTCTACTACATTTCCCGTGTTACTTTTAAGTGGGCCACCCCACATTAAATAAAAAGCAGCTATGAGTAGGAATACAATTAATGTTCTGAACACAGCATTTTTGTAATAGCTTTGTAGTCCCTTGCGAAAAGAAAATCACGATCACTGGTATTATTTGGATTATTCGGATTAGAAAACATATGCTTATTCAGTTGTATATGTTTGGCTATACTGAGAAGATGATACCATGATGAATGACTTGCATACACTAACCACAAAAGAGGAGGTAATGACCGAGACGATGATACGATCAGGAATGCATACTGGGGGCATATGACAACAGAATAAATATTACATTACCCACAACAAAAAGGGGAATATAATCCTGGGAGGATGGTATCATGAAGAACAAATATATACAAACTCCCTCCCTCGAAACGAAGAGTTAATGCCTGAGAGGAACGTATCATGACTAGGGCTAGACAACAGCATATTCGTTTCATTGTTTTTACTCTCGAGGGTGTATCTCTTAATATCTTATACGCTTTTATATAGAGTGATGTGGCTCTCTGTTGATTAACTGTGTCGGATATATACTCGAGAATCCAAACAATGAAAAAAAATATTCTGTCGTGATAGCCATAATCATGACGAATCAAATTATACTACACAGAATTAAATAAGTATAAGCCGTTTTAATGTCAATAAAGTTAGAAGAGTTGAAAAAAACTTCCTACTTGTTCATTTAGATAACATTCAAAACAATGTCAAGTTTAATCGTCCATGTGAAACGCCGAAATTAAAATTACTAGAAGTCATACTTATAAATAAACAAAAGCCTTTTTTGAAGCGGATCTCATTTAATACCGGGACAAATATATTGACAGTATTTAATAACTAAATATAAACTAAATAAAAAAAAACTGTACAATGAGAAAATCTAAGTTAAAAATAAAATTAAACTAATTGGACCCAACCCTCTTGCACCCACCTTTATAACCAATTAAAAAGGAAACTATAATTACACCAAGCCTCATAGAAACAGAAAACGATAACAACAGAAATAGCTCCTGAAGATAATCGGATGCACCGATAGAAAGCGCTTGAGAAGAATATGGCCGAAAAACAAGCTTTGGACGTCATTCTGTATAAGTTACCTACTGAAATTAAAAAGACCGCCGGGCAAATTGAAAAATTATCCATTAAGATCGGAAAAAGAATAACTCCATCGTGTTCAATCAGACGTGTCTGAATATATATACACACACACACACAGATATATATATATATATATATATATGTATATATATATATATATATATATAATGAGCTCGAGGCCAGCATATCATCCCTCTTATGGTCACTGCATCACGTTTACTAACCTGTAAAAAGTATAAATCTGTACGTCTTTCCTCCGATTTCAGTTAAATACTCCGCTAGGCTAGACTCTCAGGCTTTGTTTCTACAATTAGTTTAGAAAAAATAAAACTCGGAAATAACACCAGTTGCTCTTCCCTTTCCTCTCTTTCTCTTTATTCCCCCTGTCTCTCTCATTTCCTCTCTTCGTCTGTTTCACTCCCTCTTTTTGTCTCTCTCTCTCATTCCCTCTCTTTGGTCTCTCTCACATTTTTCTTTCTGCTTTATTAAATAAACTCCATTGCCACTGGACTGCGCACTGCTTGTTCTAGAAAAGTGTGGTTGGAGATTGCAGATCTATTACAATATTTTGGGCATAATTGTGTATTGGGTATTATCAGAAAGATTTGGATGGCAAGACGGCAGAGATGATAAGAACGAACAAATCAGGTACCAGGATCACTGTATAAAATATACTGGATCTCTGGATTTTATACGAGAAGTCAATTACGCTGTACTGATTCGTATTGGATAAATACTACCATTTTTCACTTGGAATTCTGTACAATTCAAAGATTTAACTGGCTGAATTGATGCTGCCATTTTTTGTTGGGAAATCTACATTTAATAATTATAATTAGATTGTTTTTATTTCTCTATTATAGTTTTTTTTTTGCCATGCATATTTCGATTATTTTTCTATTAAAAGCGGGGCTCTACACTGACAAGTTCACTACGCAGGAATCTTCAGTATAGAGCCTTATGCAAGATCCCGATGTTTGTCATCTGTACTTACAAGGCATTGACCGGCGATAACAAGTTGATTTCAGAATTAATAATATGAAGCTGCCACCTTAAACGAATTATGAACTACAGGAAATAAAACAGTTGTAATAAAAAGTGTTCCGGCTTTGAAATTATTCTTGACGGACAACACCTGATTTCTTATTTAGTCTTCAATACACTAGTTAGAAAATCTTCTTATCTTCAATAAGTTTGTACAGCCGGATAAATCGATGGAGAGGAGGTTTGCATGATTTATTTGAAAATTCCCACTGTTCCCTGCTGTTTGATGCTGTGCACAACAGCGGCAGTTGCATCTCATTTTAATGAATTAGCCGATTTCGGAAAACTTTTAGCTGCGGCCGTCGAGTGGTATATGCAAAGAGCCAGCCAACCTCTTATATCCATCGTCTTTTCCATTCAACAGTAATGAAGTCGGTACGTCTACTTCATGAATCGGACAAACGCCGATTATAAAACTTGCAGAAAACATGGATATTCATAGGATCCACGTTATTATGTCTGACGTTCAAATATCTTCAGCTCTTTTCGGCTGGAATGGAAAGCGTCTGGGGTAAGAAATAAGAAGGGATAGAGGTGGTGGGAAATGGGAGAAAGAGAGGGAGATAGTGGTTGGTTGGTTGTTTTGTTTTACGGCATATCAACCCTTTTCAGGTTATTTAACGCCGAATCTGGTGATTTTGAAGAACGATTTTTTAATATAGTATATTTGTTTTTTAAGTCTATTTAACCCATAGTCGGGACCCTAACAGGTGCTACAACTCCGGGTCAGAGTGGACCTGGGAGCAATGGCAATTAAAGGGTGGCTCCACACTCCCTAAGGCCTGCAAGCTGGGGCCCTCACCATCGGATATAGTTTAAGGTCATATCCAGGACCGGGAGATAGTGGAAGACAGTAGAAGATATAAGCAAAGGAACAGAGTTACATTATGATGAAACGATAGCATTGTTTTCTTTTACGGTACATCAACATTTTTCGACTTATTTAATGATGAATCCACTAATTAAGAAAAAATGGTTTCATGCTTTAAGTTTTTCTATAGTTTAAAATATTTATTCATGGTGTTCGGGTTGGTTGTTTTATTTTACGGCATATCAACCCTTTTCGGGTTATTTAATGCCGAATCTGGTAATTTTGAAAGAAAATGTTTTCATGCAAATAATGCATTTTTTTGTTTTTTGTTTCTTTCTTACAATATCAATCCATTCGGGGTTCAATGATATTGGCAACATTTTTATGATTCAAGTTCTTCACATTTTTATAAAATATTTATTCATAGTGTTTAGTTTAGTTTTTTGTATCGATAGATTGTTATTTTGGCTTTTAATAACATACTTGAGTTGCAAACGAAAAGGAAAACAATAGCATCAACATTTGGTGCATTTGAATAAGAAGGCTAATATCTTCCGATAGCTTGATCTAGTAGCACCGGAGAAAGTGGTAAAAAGTGATAGAAAGAGACGTTTGAAAACAAAGATGTTGCATACACATTTTAATTATTCTGTATTGCTGTCCACATTCCCGAGCAACACCGAGTCACCATGTTAATATAAATTAAAGAATATATGGTTTTGACGTGCCATGTGGCTCGTGATTCTGCGATTTGATAACATTGATTTACAAAAAATATTATGAATAGTTTTATATATTTTCTATGATAGCTTACTATACAGATGGTATAAGTTTTTATGCACGGTCATTCATGTAATATCAGTTACCATCGTTACGTATTCATATTACATCATATATTGTGAACAGATTTCATCATATATTAACTCTATTGGTGTCGGATATTCATATGATATTCGCTATTATGTCTAGCATTCATGCAGCTATTTTCGTGTACGAAGGACAGCAAATAGCAAATGTTTATCATGTGAATTACATTTGGCTCGCACTAGTCATTTGATCCTCAATGGTGCGATTTGATTATCAATTTTAAAGTGCTTCAGCCTTTTTATCAGTAATAAAATCAAGTTACTATCAGTCGTGGAAAATGAGGCGACAAAAGGATAAGCAGGTGCAAAAATGTATATCTATTTATCTACAACACGTTGCTCGGTGCAAATCTATATTCTAAAATTATCTTGATTTTCCCTGTCTAAATTCAGTCATAATCGGACTATATACATAGGTGATTCGTGGAATTGTATACGGTCATACTTTCTGTCATTATTATTTGATATATTTCCAGAAATTATTAGTCAGATTAATTCAATATAAGAAATTCCCACATTAATCCCGACCTATCTAATTCTTACAATACAATAATACATAGTGTTAATAGGCGTAACATTTACTCACTATAAAAATCTACTACGAAGCTTCTATCAAGACCAGGAATTCTCATTCGATGCATACACTGTTCACCCCCTGCCATAAGTTTTTACTTATGTATTCCGTGATATTATCCATTGCGCAATATGATTTCCATCATGTAAAGACTGATCTCCCCTCCACCTCCGAAACTTTCTTCTACTACGTTCTAATTGGCCGAACACGGAACAAATACTATGTCTTATTCTACTAAATAAAACTGCCTTGCATACAAGCATTTAAAAAGGGTCCTGTATATGACCTTAAACTATAGCCAATCGTGAGGCCCCAGCGTGCGGGCTTTGGGGAATGTGGAACTATCTTTTAATTGGCATTGCTCCCAAGTCCACTCTGACCCGGAGTGGTAGTACCTGTTAGGGTTTAGGTTAAATAGAAACCACCTTGAAAACAACAAATATATTCTATTAAAAGATTGTTCTTCAAAATCCTTGGATTCAGCATTAAATAACCTGAAAAGGGTTGATATGCCGTAAAACAAAACCAACCAACCATTTAAAAAAATGTTAAATTATCACCATTCTGTTTTCACAAAAATACTCCTATTCTAAAATATTTTCATTTTTTTTTAATAAATGGCATTTTCATCCGTTCATACACAACACAAAACAAAGTACTATTACTCAGAATATAATTTTAGTATACTATATATTCAATTGACATTGACCTGGAAAAATATAAAATAATGATTTAATGTAATAAAAAGAGATGTTAGGGGATAAATGTAGAAAACTTGTTTCTCGCGACATAAATTAACCAATCAATCGGAAACAGTGAAGATTTAAAAACGATTGTCTGTATTGAATATTTATAAAATATAAACAAGTGATTGTTTTGAGTCCGTTTTGAAGATTTGACTGATTTTATTTTTTTATAATTTATTTTTATATGAAAACGGTGTGGAGAGACACGACAATTAGCGCCCATTGGTGGAATGGGCCAACTGTGGAAACGCAGTAGTATTCGAACCTGGAACCCGCCCTACACGAAAAGTTTCAACCGAAAATACGATTAATGCAAATTTGCACTCTGACATCTCCGAGTGTGAGCATAAAAAGACTTCTGTTTTTCGTCGAAAACGATATATTGTGCGCATAGTTCGCTGTGAGAATGATGATGGGGGGGGAGAGAAGGATGAGGAAGAAGAAGAAAAGAAAAGGAATAATAATAATAATAATGATAATAATTATAATAATAAAAGAAGAAGAAGAAGAAGAAGAAGAAGAAGAAAAAGTAGGGCTGCTGTTGGGAAAAAGCGCGATACACAAAAAGTGCAACGCTTGGATACCTTATTTCTGCTTTAATTTTATTTAAATTTTCAAACTAGAATCAACTTTAAAGTGTACTATCTTTTTCTGATACCATATATCATCTTTTATCTCCTCGGTTAGTGAAAGTCCGCCAGCATTTGCAGTAATCTTTAATGTTTTTTCTTCAAATCTGTAGTTTTCTTTTATGTGAAAATGGGTTTTCTCCACATTAAGAACTGATAATGCATATACTTAGGCTTCATAAAAATGCAAATAAATGGAACAATATATTAGATGATAAAATTGCACAACAGTTAACAGTCGAGAAATTGTGAAAAATAATAAACACTAGCAGAACCCGTGGAAATTCGACGGTAGTTGAAAACATCATCACATAAGCAAACAATAGAATGTCATTCAATAGAATAATCAGTGTAATATTAGTTCTGATCAAACCGTGAATTAAAAAAATAAATATGTTTTCTAGCTAAATATGGAGAACTGCTTGAGATATATTATTACAAGAAATAGAATGATAGTAAGGCATCACTTTTTTCTTAGAGATTATAATTTAACCAAAGTGACTAGTAAATCAGTTAGTAATAACTATGTCAAAATCTTCTCTTGATAATCTGATAATTTTGCCTGTATTAATAAGATTTGATAGAAACATGTTATGTGTACATTAGGGACCTCCAAACTGTTGTGTACTACGTGATTATTCTTATAAAAAAAACACGACATCATCATTTCGTGTGTTTACTGTAATCTGGGTCAATTTCTATGGAAGAGTATTAGCACTACAAAATTTATTTGGAAGCAACGTTATTTTACTATCGGATTTTCAAATTTACATTTATATTTTATGTATTTAGAAAAATTGATAATTTAATATTTATGTATTTATTAATCGCATACTTTTCCTATACAATAAATAAATGTATTCTGTCATCTAAAAAAAATGTAACTTATTTATAATAGTTTTTCTTTAACATTTTCTTTTAAACTGTATTAAAAACGAACAAGAAAAAATAGGTTATCAATTAATCTGCTCGTTTTTAAAAAATACAATCCACCCCTGTATATAAAACGCTGAACCGATTAATATTTTTTTTATATTGTTTACTTTTTATGTTGTTTATTTTTTTTATGTTTTAAGTATTTTTTGTTTTGTTTTGTTTTGTTTTTAAGTAAAGTTAATTCTATACAAATAGTAAGTCCTTATTCAGAAAGTCTGTTCCAAATTCGTATTTGTTTAAGTGATAAAATTCAATATATGAATCACATGAACAATTAATGTGATATTTTTCTTGATGGAAACGTAAAATGTTTCCAATAAAAAGACGTTTTTCATTTTCAATATTCCAATAATGTTTGATTGTGCGTCCAGTAATGGATCCTTAGAGTATGGCGTGGAGGTCGGCCAAAAAGCCTATCCAACTCGTCAGGAAAATGCAAATGTAAAAAAAAATACAAAAATCGGATAGGCTTTTCAGTTTCCTTTGAGTTTGTCGGATTTTCACCCCCTCTTCCTTTGAAGTTTTGTCTACCACCTCTAAAAAATCTCATTTGTAAAGGTTTTCTTTTCTACAACTTTTTCATTACATCGTCGTCTATTTGATGGACGGCTAATTGAAACTAACACGAATAACTCATTATTATCTAAATTATTAATGCCATTTTGAATATTATTTCGTTTAGCCTTTATGAGACTACTTATATTTTCTATGTTTGAATTTGGTGCCTGTTTTCAACGAATTCCCCAATAACACTTTCCACATACATGGTATGTGGTCTGGCTTATAATAGGATGGACTTATTTGTACCATCAGCAAGCAAAAAAAGCATTTTTATATTGCCTTCTTTAACATATAATAATTTCATTTAAACAATGTTTAAACATGTTGGCAAATAATTCCAGGTTATTCGTTGAAGGAATGGGTCATCCATTTGTTAAACTCAGCATTAGATATCAGAAGAGAACCGAAAACGTCAATACCTGCTTGAAATATATATTAATCGGGTTGTTTACGACAGATTCTATTGAAAGAACAAGATTTTTTATTACCAACAAAGTGTTGCAAATAGATAGATGGTTTTCTATAGATGTATAAAATATACGCATCCAGAGGTCTTTCAAAATTTTTCCCAGTATCCCCAAAATTTGAAATTCTATAATGGTTGTATCTTCATTAAAAGTCCGTTGAAGTTTTAACTTTAAAGGGGTAGTTTTTACAATCTGTGTAAGATATTTCATATTCATGGTGGCAATAATAAATTGCCCCTAACTTGAACATTTTATGTATTCTGTTTCCTCGAAATCGAGGAATCAATGATTCCTTAAAGCCTTCCTTAATAAGAAAGGATTGAAAACCATTAACTTCACCATATTTATCACTATAACGAATAGTATTAAGTGCCAACATAACACTATACGCTAAACATTCATTTCCTGGGAAAATTTGCTTTTCATAGGAATTTTCATGGGAAAAACTACTTTCCTTACTAAACGGCAAACTCCTTCGAGAGGGTGGATATTGCAATTTAATTCAACAATATCTTTTGTCCACTCTCTCTGATACTGAAACAATGTTGCTCGATTAACCGGGGCACGGTCTGTCAAGCAACTGTTAATTTTAGAAATAATGATTTCTAAACAGTCATCACTGTTTATGCTAGTATTCACATTTGAATAAGCGTTAGCTAGACTTTTAAGACTGCTACAAATAATATTTTTGTAATCCACAGAAGTCCCACCTGCTAGTTGCTGCAATAGCGCAACATGCAGATATTTTTCTGTTGTTAATAAAACTGCATTCACATGTATACCATTTTGGGTTGTTGCATCAAACATTAATGTTGACGTACCAGTTGTTAGAATAGCTTCGGCTGTTTTATAGTCTGACAAAAAACCTAGCTCTCCTACCAACCGGTAAGTAGTCTTTAGACTGAGTCAATTATTTGCATTATTGTTTAATGTGATGAGCACATTTTTCATCAACTGATCAACACGGGATGTAGGAACATTATTCAACAAACAGTTATAATAGAATTTCCTAACTGTAATAAAATCATTTTTATCCGTAGCCATTTCAGGTGACTTAGTTTTAATTTTTTTGTAAATTTTTTATTGTTTGGTGCAAGGATCTGGATTTTTTTTCCAAAACCTGCACCCTTTTTTAATTTTATTTAAAATGCTCAACAATTTTATTTAAAATGCTCAACAATTTTATTTAAAATGCTTAACAATTCAATACAATCATCAGAAGTTGCAGCAACATTTGGATCAGGGACAGAAGCAGCAGATATATCAGAGGTGTTAGTGCCAAAAATACAATTATCACGTTCTTTGTCAAATATATCTGTGAGTTAATTTTCTTTATGACTTAAGCTATTTTCCTGGGCATCGGTGAGGATCCTTAAAAGCGAATAATAAGAATTTAGAGAAAGAATGGATAATTAATTGAAAATAGGGAGGATTGGTTGAAAAAAAGAATAGTTAACGCTTTGTTAAACTATCGGTTGATGTGGAACGTAGTTTAAGGTGAGGGCTAGTTAACGCTTTGTTAAATAATCGGTTGATATGGACCGTATTTTATTAGTGAAGAATGTTTGATGCCTTTAAATTGCTGAATAATATCAGTCGTGTATTAAATAAATAAAATTAGGGTTTATAATTACAATTTTTATGCTCGTTTCGTATTTAAAATAGAGGTTTAATTTGCTGTGTGTGATGTTATTAATTAGTAATTGATTAAATTGAGGTAGACGAGACAGAGATGACTGCGGAAGGATGAGAGATTATGATGCTATCGCTTCCCTGGGGAAATTTACTTGGTTGAGCAACGTCCTGGGAACGCAACCAGCTCCCCGGGGAATAAACGATATTCAACGATATCCAACGATAGCCATATGTTGGAAACATAAACATATATAATTTATTTAAAATTTAACAATGAGGAGCATATTTTTTATAAAAACCAGTTGAAACCAGACGCATGCCATGTCGCGTCCGCCGACCCTAGAATGCAAGCGTCAACTTTTTAAAACAATGAAATTATATTTAATTCACTCTTTCTTCATTGAAAGAGAGAAAAGGGGAGTGAAAAAGAGAAAGCGAGAGAGGGGGGAAACATTCATACATAACACTTAAACATTGTTTTGTTTATGTATCCATGAGTACTTCCGGGTTTGACCTTTCAAATTCTAAGGTCTTATATCATTTTGCCTTGGTTCAATATTATAAACAAACTGTCATTCTTGGCTTGAGTCAAAGCAGAACATTTTCAAAATCACAAACATCTGCTTAAAATATCTGCACTACACATGTACAGACCAAGTTAGGTACAAGGTTTATTAATGTAGAAGTCCCCAGCTCCCTCAAAATGGGGTTATGTCATTGTGTTACAGATCATATAACCAAACATGTACGGGAAATTGGTTGATCATTACCTTGTAGTCGGATTGTTGCTTACTGTATGCGGTTTTATTAAAAGGCAGATTGATGCGGATTGGTGGGAAGATTCAGTTGACCAAGAGGTGCTGAGAATTATGTAATATGGAGTGCCGCTAGCAACCTAGAATTAGGGGCTTTGTAAAATGTAGGAGTAGTAATCACTGAAGAACAAAGTGGCAGTTGATGAAGTGCAACGTTATATCTTATAAATACGTTATATGTTATAAATACAGAGTTTTCAGAAGAGGACGTTGTTGAGGTCCCTGAAGAAGATTCCCCATGACGGTCACACCGCAAACGAAGACACCCGAATTGGATGATAGAATACCAGACCAATGATTGGCCCTGAAGATCAAGGGGCATGTGATAAAATGTTTTAAAAGAAAATTGGTACAAATCTGGTTTTATGCAGCCTGTAGTGTTCGTTGGCAAGCAAAAGAAAAGAAAAAAATAGTTGCTACATCTATTTGCTATCTTGACACCTGATATTAGACCTCTTCAAAATTGACCTTTTTCTTCAAACATATGGAAACTGATATTATTCCCATTCTCCAAGGTCTAAATTAGCTAAATATACCAGTTATTGTGATCTTGGACCTTGGCTCTGCCTGCCTCAAGAGCTATGTAATTTTATTGTTGACGTTTTTCAAAAACGCTGCAAAATTTGGTATATTATGTCCTTATTTTCATTGTAGCTTTCCAGAGGTTGATGCTATAGCATTGAAAGTCATACCAAATGAAAGCTAATAAAATTTTCTTGCATATGGTAAGAAACACATGAACACCATGTTAATTTTAATTAATTTTAATGCACAAACATATATATTTTTTATGCTTGGAAAGGATGCCATCATATAATACATAAGTTTATCTCAAAAATGTTACTCTTAATGCATGTATATAATTTATTATCACTAAGTATGTTTTATCTCTTCATTTCAGATTGTAAGTTAAAGCTGATTTGTTAAGATTTGTGAACTGCTGACAACATGACATCTGGAAGACAACTACGCTGTGGGAAAATGGTCAACGATACAAGTGAACGGGATGAACCAACTGAAAAGAGAAGAAAGGTGGCAAGTTCTGTCACAAGGTCATTCAGTGATGTGTATCTCATTGGGCAACCCAGCTCCAGCACCAGGGGCTCTCAACTTCCTACTAATCGCCAGGTGTACAAGTATTTCCTGCATTTGAGGAATGATAATCCCAACAGTGACAATAGGTCTTTAGCCCATGATACAGTGGATGTCGTTTCGCCATTCTGGAATATGACAAGGATTAAAACACTAACTAGACCAAATGCAGTGAACCGTTTCATGATCCTCCATGAAAAGTACAGGAAAATTGTTAAAAACAAGGGAAGAAATAACAAACCAGAGGAAGAGAAACGAGCTAACTTTCTGAAGGACTTAGACAAGTTATTTGACATTGGAGCAAAGGATGTTGTGGAGGAGATAAGAAGCAACAGGCTGCTTACAAAGGAGACCAAGGAAGAGGACGTCAATTTCTACTTGGACCAACAGACCACTCGCCTGGCACACATGTCAGGTCATGATAAGGTGTTTGAGAAGAAGTCTAGAGAGAAAAGCTTCCGAGAAGAAAGAGAAGAGAGAGTGTTATCATCAGTGACTGCTGCAGCAGCAGAAGTTGGGAAAATTTCAAGTGATGAAGACCCAGAGAACAGTCAAGGCTCTGGTACTAGTGAGGGTTCAGAATACACTGAGACTACACCATCAAAACCAAGTACGATAACCTTACACTTTCCACACTCAGTTATGACCAGTGAAAAGATTTACAGCACTGCAGATCGGTTGTCACTCTCTGACAACCAGACTACAGCCATGGTGTCTGCAGTTGTGAAGGCATGATGCGCAGATCTTGATGACTTTGTTATATCAGCCTCTACTACAAGACGAAATAGGATAAACACTCGTCATACTTGTGCCAAAGTTACATGAATAACTTCAAGGAAAGTCCGCCAGATTACTGCAAACTACACTGGGATGGAAAACTTCTACGGGATGTTATTGGTGAAAGATACCCAGTGGAAAGTCTTGCAGTGCTCGTCTCTGGTACTCCACAGTATGAAGAAGGGAAGCTGCTTGGTGTGCCCTTCATAGAAAGTTCCACAGGGATCCAACAGTGTAATGCTACATTGGAACTGATAGAAGCATGGGGTCTCACAGACAACATTGTAGGCTTGGTATTTGATACCACAGCAAGCAACAGTGGCATCAACAAGGGTGCAGCGAAGCTTATTGAAGAAAAACTAGGCAAAAAGGTATTCTACTTCGCTTGTCGCCATCACATATCAGAGGTAATAATTGGAAGTGTATGGGAGGCTGTGTTCAGCAAGGTCAAGAGTCCTGACAACCCAATGTTCAGCAATGTGAAAGAGAAGTGGGACAAGTTGGTTAAGGACTGCCCAAGAGTTCTGGGCCTAGTTAAACAAGACTTGAAACAGTAGAAGACAAGCACAATTGCAGTCTTAAGCAATTTCCTTGAGGAAGCAAGTCCAAGGGCAGATTACAGAGAGGTGGCAGAGCTGTGCCTGATCCTGCTTGGTGAGGAATCTCCTCGAGGTATCCACTGGGCCAAGCCAAGTGCCATTCACCAAGCCTGCTGGATGGCCAGGAACATTTACTGTATGAAGATGCTCATGTTTTCCAAGGAACTAAAATACAACACGGACACTATCTTCAAGCTGGAGAGGGTGAACAAGTTCCTGGTCTTATTCTACACCAGCCACTGGGTGACCACCACATCTGCAGCTGATGCACCTATCCATGACCTCCAGCTTATGAAGAACATGCTGCAATACAAGCAGTATGACTATGAACTGGCAACCTCTGTTCTCAAGAAAATGAACAACCACCGCTGGTAGCTGACCCAGGAACTAGTGCCATTCACTTTGTTCAGTTCACATGCCAGCATGACCAAGTCTGCAAAAGAGAAGCTCGCAGTCAAGCTGTCAGAAGCAGAGAAACCTGAGAGTTACAGGAAAGGCAAGCCAGTGTATCCTGTCATCAATGCAGCTACAGTTCTCACAGACCTGGTAGGGCCAGAGTCTCACTTTCTGTTTGATGCTCTTCGAGTGAAATGTGACTGACTCACTTCTCCTGCTGACACCTGGGAAGACAATGACAGCTACAGGAATGCACAGAAGTTTGTGAGGTCAGTGAAGGTGACCAATGATGTGGCTGAGAGAGGTGTGAAACTAATGAGTGACTTTGCAAATGATATGACAAGTGACCCAGAGCAAAGAAGCTGCTTACTACAAGTTGTGGAGTACCACAGGAAAAAATTTGACAGTTTCAAAAAAGCCACATTGAACAAGTGATAATACATGTATTAGTAACATCCTATCTGACAGTTTCTTATGTAATATATGAGTCAGTGCAGTGATATCATACTACCAAACTGATTTTTGTAGTGTCCCAGCTGTTTGTGCATTAAAATTAGTTAAAATTTACACAGGTGTTCATGTGTTTTATTGTACTTACTACCATATGCAAGGAAATTTTATTAGCTTTCATTTGGTATGACTTTCAATGCTATAGCATCAGCCTCTGGAAAGCTACAATGAAAATAAGGACATAATATCCCATATTTTGCAGCGTTTTTGAAAAACGTCAACAATAAAATTACATAGCTCTTGAGGCAGGCATAGCCAAAGTCCAAGATCACGATAACTGGTATATTTAGCTAATTTAGACCTTGGAGAATGGGAATAATATCAGTTTCCATATGTTTGAAGAAAAAGGTCAATTTTGAAGAGGTCTAACCTGATATATTAATGAAATGCTTTCGGTTTGGAATGAACAGGCTAGGTTTTCAAAGATTCGAGCAGTTTGGATTTGGACGTTGGAGCAGTAAGTTTTGAGAGCAGTATTACAGGTTTGGGGGTTGCAAATTTTGGCAACATAGTTTGGAGTTTTGGAGCAAAGTGTCGGAGTAGGCGTAGAAAGGTTTGACAACAGTATTACAGAATAAATACATTATATCAAGCGGCAAATGAAGTGTTAATTCTATTATGAAAAACAAAATTAATAAAAGATGGATGATGTTTAGCGAGAAGTATGTCGATCGAGAAATTCTTACGAAGGTTTTAACTTACGGAATAGCGTAGTCGAACGATCCGTGTATGTGGCTTACAATCCACTATTTCTTTTATTTTTTTGAGTATAGTAATAACAACTGAAAAATAAGAAACTTAAGTTGAGGCGGTGTTCGTTTGCATGTCAAGGTTTGACAAACATTTTATATATAGAGATTTAAAAGTCATTGCTTAATAAGTTATGTGGGTCAATAAAAATACAGTTTATAAATTTTGAGCGTAGTAATAATTATTCTTACTCTGTGTAGAAATAGAATACGCCATGTTTTAAGCTAATTTAATGTTCTTCTATTGTTCATCAATCATGATCGATTATTTAAGAATAGAATTATAACCAGCCAATTAAACGCCGTATAAAGAGAAATGGTATGGTTTAGGAAACGATCCATATTTAGTTAGTAAGGTATAATGGTTTAAAGTCAATAACAAAGATTACGACAAAAATAATAACAGGTGCAACAAGGAAAAATATTCTAAAAAGAATGTCCCAATGTTAGATGGTTTTAATCGTAGTAGATTTTGTGTGTAGATGGATGATAGTCCAACTACCGGTATTTATGACTATTTTAAGTCAGAAACACAAGCCAGAATTAGTGAATTGAATGAAATTGACCGATAATTTCCGAAATCACATTAATATTAGTACTAAATCGTGATCATCGCGAGATTCTATGTATCGTTTGTATTTGTTGAACTATGATGTCTTAAGTTTCACGATCAAAAATGACATTATGTATTATATACATATATAGTACATGGGTCTGCTAACCTAGTTTAAATATGCAGTAGTACTTTTTAGCATCAACCCCTTTCTCACGGTGGAAAGGAGAGATCCTGTCAGAGCTATACGGCTAACAGGGATCTAGTGAACATCCAGGAGTCTGTATCGGGATCCTTCGTTCTCTGGTCGTCTATGTTTTTGCGTGTGGCAAAAGTGAGAGCATTGCGTGTCTTAGGCTATACCTACTTCGACGTTGCATGCAACAGCCCTTGGTGTCCGGAGTAAAAACCTGAATTTTTGCAAGTTGAAGAATAACTGCGTCCAAGCAGGGGAGAGGACTTCATGGAAGCTTAACAATTCTGAGGCACGATCTTCGTAAATTTTATGAAGAAATCCGACTCGCTTTACAATCATCATCATCATCATCATCATCATCAGTAACAGCAAGGTGTGACGATGGCTAACTGGTTAGCGACATGGACTTACAACATAGGTGTTCCATATTTTGATTTTAGTTAGTTTTACGAAAGATTTTAACTTTTGTTGTTATCTACCTTCACGTGGCCCTTCTTGTGATTATTCGATGTCTTTCTAAAAATAATGTTTACTAGAAAGATATCGAGGAAACGAATGCCAACCATAACCATCTGCTTTCTACACAATGAATGGATGCTGCACATAACATTATCAGCAACAAGCTAATAGTTTTTGTAAAAATATCAATTGTTCATTGGATAGAATTTTTTTAGTTTGCTCTCACTGTACGTTGACTCTTGGAGCCTTCTCTGTACATAAAGTATAAGAATGTGAGAAAAAGATGGTGTCGAGATTGTAATCTATAATATAAATCTCACCTGTCTGTTTAAATGTATGTATGTATGTATGTATGTCAGGTCATGTTATGTCATGTCATATGCTACTGGCACCATGTAACACAGTACTACTTGCCTCATGGTCGGGTCACCGGCGACTAAACTGGTTCCCCAACCAGACTTGTTTGGTGAGGAGGGTAGCTAGTCTCCCTGAAGGATTAAAAACAAGACCTTCCAAAGGGCGAATGCACCCTTTTTCGGGGTCAACGGTCAACTAGCACCGTGTGTGTTTATGTGTATGTATGTGTGTGTTGGGGTGGAGAGGGCTCCCGTAAGCCATGGTGAAGGCAACCTTGCTAGGAGAAGCAAATCTCTGATTTAAAAAACCATAAAGCGGGAGACCAGTATCCGCATTAAGCTGGTCTGCAGTTTAACTTGTTGCTGGATATCTTGATCTTGCTTGTTGCTGGATCTCAACATTTTGAACCGAGAGAGAGACTTAGCTGTCGTACAAAGCTAAGACTCTGTAACATCATCTGTGTATAGATACTTCCTCAGGCATTTGTCTATTAAAATGGTCCTGTGACGATTGAAATCATTTTGGGGCTCATGGACTTTAAGTGTCTGAGGGAGTGGCACTCGTCTGACAAGACGTTGCAATCATCATGTATGTATGTATTCATGCATGTCTCGCAAAAACATTCGCCAGAGGCTATGGATTTCCATGAGAATGGCATTATTTTAAAGCTCAACCCTTCGGACGACAAATATCGAAAATTTGGCTAAAAGCATTAATTTCTTCACCCTCAACTGGGCACTTTTCTACAGGGTGGGGTCGCTTATTTCGCCGATATTTTCGAAAGTCATCGCCTGTTTTCAATTGTCTAGTCTTAATTTAAACCTGTCACTTCCGGTTTGGTGATGAGTGCAACAGCTAATAAGTCACTTTTTTTTCTTCGCGTTCTTTCCCTCTTTCGCGCTACGGATTCGAGCCTCTCTGCCTACTACCACTTACTTTTGTTTTGCATTCGCAATTTTATTTTTTTATTTTGCTCAACCAATGCCCTTACAACACATACCTCCACTTTTTTCCTCCTTTGCATCACAGGTTCGGGCTTGCCTACCTGCTACAACTTTGTTTCCTCACCACACATCTCCGAACACCCAGGAAACGCCGGGCACCCAGGCTAGTCTATATATATAAAAGTGAAAATGTGTGTATGTATTTTTGTATGTTTGTATGTGTGATTGTGTGTCCGCTAAAATCTTTCGACAGACACGACGAAAATTCACAAACTCGGTATCATGTTGAAGCTCCATCCTTCTCCCGAAAAATATCGAAAAATTGGCCAAAAACGTTAATATTTTCACCCGGAAATCGACAATTCTCGACAGGGGAGAGTCAACAAAAACGGTCCTCTCGTGACGACGACCGGTTCTACGCATGCGTCAGATGACGCCATGACCTGATTTACTTTAAATAGTTGAAGAACTGACTAAATTTCATGTACATCGCGTTAGCTCAGTTGGTTAGCGCGTATTGATAATAACATTAATTTTGAACGAAAGCAAGAAACTATATTTGATCAGAATATAATTAGCTTCTTTAATAATTGTATGTGTGTTTATCTTTTATCCAAATTCGATTCTTTTGGCGGCGTAAATATCTGACTGAGAAAATTACGATAAACTGAGGTCGTTTAGTCCATTGACTTTAAAACGGTTATGTGTATATTTGTTCTTATTTAATCCGTAAACCGTCTGACCTGTTAAACAAAGAGAAAACTCGTATCTTCAATCGACCGCAAGTTTACGACGCACGAGAAAAGCAGGGAAGAAATCCAGAGGAAATCCGCGTTCTTTTCATGTTTTATTCAAACGAAACCACACTGTTTATATCAATGCCTTTTATTATGCATTCTATTTGCTTACATAGTTTACCTTTTAGTGTTTCGATGTTATCTATTTCTTTACCTTCCTCTCTCCCTCATCTCCTCTCTGCCAACTACACGCACACCCACACACATATATACATATATATATATATATATATATATATATATATATATACATAGAGAGAGAGAAGGGGAGAGAGAGACAGATAGGCAGACAGATAATATATATATGTGCGTGTGCAAGCTTAAGGATTAAGGAATGAAAAGTCGATAGTGTAACAAGAAGATACCACTGAATTTTATCAGATACATCTGTGTGAATATTACACCAACGCGGTATACCCCCGGGAGACACTGTGCAAATCAACTCTGCTTTAATATCCAACACATTCGCATGATATTCCTAGGAATGGTAAATTGGGAACAACTTAAATGGTAAAGCGGAATCATGCCACAATACCATTTTTCCATAGAAATACAAATCATAGAAATACAAAGTTATTTTAATACGTACAAACACTAGTTTTTCACGCTTTCGCAATCCTCAGTATAGGAAACAATAATTACTGCTGGTCGAGAGATCCCAACCCAGTCACTTTTAACTTCAAAACCTAGGCGGTTACATCTAGGCCACCGGAAATTTACACGAGAATTAAAGAAAATTAAATTCCGACAAATGCCAAATGCGGGCATAACATAATAAGCAGTCAGAAAGCATTCTACGACCGGGTATCGGAATGTTGCATATCACTAGTTGCCTTTGCTTAATTTCTTATATAAGCTCGACTCTAATTACTTAAAAGAGCTTATAATTATAAATATTAATTGTTAGTTTAATATCTACAAGCACTTGTGTTTCATGCTTTCGGAATCATCAGTGTAGGAAGTGATAATTACTGCTGGTCGGGATATCAGAAGATTGTCACAAAGTCATCCGTGACTCCATAGAGAGATGTATATATATATATATATATATATATATATATATATATGTATATATAATTGTTACATATATATAGAGAGAGAGAGAGTTAGAAAGAGTTAGAGAGAGATAGAGAGAGAGGTAGATAGATAGATAGATAGATAGATATTAAGTGAAAAAAAGGATGTAGTGTTTACCTGATATACGTAATGGTAAACTTCAAACTATTATAAATAACAGTATTTATACATAGACAATTAGTCCCAACCGAATTAAAAAAGCTCAATACGAAATTTCTTTTATATATATATATATATATATATATATATATATATATATATATATATATATATATATATATATATATATATATAAGTTGAATAAAAAGAATAGTGATAAATAACTTTATATCAATATGTATTGTAAGTCCAAGAAAATCAACACTGGTTTTGTGTATAATTGTTTCTTTGACGCTTGGGAATTCATTTTATTTTATCATGCGTTTTATGTTGATTCCAATGTTTATTCCACAACGCTTTTCACAAATTCAGCGAAAGAATCAGCATCGGTCTACTGATTTTAAATTTTTAAAGGAAAAAAAAAACGAGAATTATATGTACATAGAATTATATGATGATTAATTATTAAATTAAAAAGGTTAAAATAGAGCGTAGCTTGATCAAAACAGACTGTTGACTTTATGCTGGAAACTGACGATAAATAAGAAATGATAAAAACTGAACACACGTTGCAAGGCTTAACACGCACACAAATGCGCACAAATACCGAGAGAAACGTATGAGCCGATTTATTTAAATCTTTGAGAGACTGAATATGTATACTAAGCAATATCGTTTATATAACTAATAAAAGAGGAAGTCATGTCATAATTCGTAAGTCGAAAATTCAGTCAAAAGAAAATAACTATCAATAGTATTTTACAAAGTCTAAGGGAGACAATCATAGCAAATTGCTGTTTTTAACACTCCTCTCAAATCTGTTACGTCATTATGTCAGTTTTTAAACATCTAACAGTTCTTTGAACTTCACAGATTGTATGCTTTCAAGTACTTTTGTTAGTAAATCAGCTATTATGCATTTGCTCTAATAATACTCCAGTTTAATATCTTTGCTTTCCACTTGCTCCCGGATGTAATGGTACTTAATGTCAACATGTTTGGCTCTTCCATCATATTGTGAATATTTTGTCATACAAACCGTTGACTGATTGTTCTCGTGGATGAGTGTTGGTTCAACTGAAGATTCTTTTAAATCACCTTGAAGACGCTGCATTCATACTGCCTTCTGCCTCACTTGTCATTATTCCGATTCAACTGTTGATAATGCAACACAGGTTTGTTTCTTACTTCTCCAGCTGCACATAATTTGAATACCTACCCTGAGGTCGATCGCCGATCATCTAAATTACCAGCCCAGTCTACATCATAGTAACCAAGCAGCTTAGTTCCTTTCTCCTTATCATATAGTGAGCTATACTCCTGTGTACTGCTTAGGTAACGAAGGATATATTTTACAGATTTCCAGTGTTGCATTGTATATTGGAAACAAAATCTTGCAACATTTCCACCATAGGCAATATCAGGTCGTCTCTTTGTTTTGAGAGATACAGCAGGTTCAACCCTCTGATTGATACACCGCTTGGTTAACCAGGTTGCTTTCTGTAGATTTTTTGGTTAATCTTGCTCCAGCATCAATTGGAGTTGATGCAGTTTGGACTTTTCTGTTTGAAACTTTTTCAAAACATTCGCTGTGCATACTGGTTGTCCTATCCACATTTTTCCCGGTTTGGGATAAGTAATCTTTACACTCAAGAAGTAATGTAGTTTCCCTCATGTTCTTGATGTCCAAACTTTTCGAGATTTTTTTTTAATAATTGGATATGTGCCAAATACTTGCCTGCTAAAATGAGATCTTCAACATAAACAGCAGCTATAAAGATGTTTCCTTCTGAAGACTGTATATAGATACAAGGATCATTCTTTAAATGCTTGAAATGCATTTTTGAATTGACTATCCGGTGCTTCATTCTAACGTCTTTGTGATTATTTCAAACCATAGATGCCTCGTTTTAGTTTACAAACAAGATATTCCTTGTCTTTGACTTTAAATCCTTCTGGCTGGTCCATGCTAATTTCTTCCTTCAGCTCACCATTTAAGAATGCAGTAGTAAGATCTAATTGGTATAGTTTCGGGTCCATCTGTGTTGCTAATGCAATAACAATTCGTACCGATTCAAATCTAACAACTGAGCAGGAGGTCTCATCATAGTCAATTCCGTGCTTCTGAAGTAAACCTTGAGCTACCAGTTGAGATTTGCGGTTTCCCATGTTTCTGTCAACATTATATTTTCGCATAAAAACCCACTTGTTACCAATAGCTTTTCGCCCACTCGGCAATTCCGTAGGATCCCATATTTTATTAGTATGTAGTGAAGAAATTTCACGTTCTATTTACTTTAATCCATTCATTTTTCTCAGAACTGGGAAGTGCTTCTTTCATTGCCAATGGGTTATTTAAATTATAAGCCATGTAGACCCATCCACCATACCAGCCTTGGGTTTACTGAATCCCTAGAGATTTTCAAGGTACTGTCATCTCTCGTGAGTTTTCATCGAGTCCTGTCACCAGTTGCAAGTTGTCATAATCATCAATATTGATGTTCAATTACTACAAAAGATGGTTTTATAATGTTCTTTTCCCTCTGTTCAGCTATTGAATCTGATTCTTGAAGATGATATCCCTGCTATGGATTACTCTTGAGTTTATATCATAGAGGCTGTTCCCCTATTCTCTAATAACATATTCAAGTCATATGCCTTTCCTTGCATTAGAGTCCATCTTGTGCTTCTCATGAGTAAGTCTGTGGAGAAAAGCACCATATCATATACGTATAAGTGCTTAATATTTGGATTGTAATCTTTTACAGCATTTGTTGGGTTCCGATTTGGAACAGGACGCAGTGGTTCAAGCTTCTACCCAAAATTTATTAGGTAACTTCGGATCCGACAGAATTGCTCTCCCTGTTTCCATTATTGTTCGTCTCATTGATTCAGCTACTCTAGTTTGCTCTGCCGTTTTAGGAACAGTATATTCATGTCGTATACCCTCCTTCTTTAAATAATCTTCAAAATCACTTAAAGTGTACTTCCCATCATTATCCGTATGCATAGTCTTACCATTTCGTCAAGTTGGTTTCCCGGACATGTTTTACCATTCCATTAACATTTTTAAAAAAAATTTTTGTTGTTCATGAGCACATAAATTTACAAAATCTTTATTTATGATCAATAAATGTGACAAAATATTGAAAACCAGCAAGCATTTTTGCCTCTGTTCTTTCTATAAACATCGCTATGTAAAACCCCGAGAAGTTGAGTGGCTTGCCTTCCATCAGGTTTTGTAAATGATGAACGATGATGTTTTCCATCCAGGTACGGTTCGCAAAAGTCAATACCATTGATTGCATCATAGTCAATGCCAGTTACTAGTTTGTCGTTTACTAGTTTCTGTCAATTCTTTACTCCAAGGTGGCCAAAACGCCTCTGCCAAATCTCCTCTTTAGTGTAACTACCTGAGCATGTATTTGCTTTCTTTACTTCACTGCAGTTTAAATAGTATATGTTCCCAATTTTTTAACTTGTAGCTACTACTTTCTGCTTATCATCTGGAATTTCACAACTTGATTCAGTAAATATTCGGTCCTGAATATGATCTAAAACTATATCCGATGGTGAAGCCCTACCTTGCGAGCCTTGGGGAGTGTTGAGCCACCCTTTAATTGCCATTGCTCCCAGGTCCACTCTGACCCGGAGTGGTAGTACCTGTTAGGGTCCCAACTATGGGTTAAATAGAATCTGACTTTAAAAAAAAATATACTCCATTAAAAATCGTTCCTCAAAATAACTAGATTCGGCATTAAATAACCTGAAAAAGGTTGATATGCCGTAAAACAAAAACAACCAACCATCAGTAAATATTCAGGTAAGTCCAGATTTAGTAGCTTTCGTCACGCCTATTAAGTTATAACTTGGAAACATACAACCTGCATTTTTATGTTTCCCTTTTGGTACACTCACTTTCAGTTCGACTGTTCCTACTTCTAATGCCCTAACAGATACTCCGTCGTCAAGGGTTATTTCTTCTGCTACATTCAATTGTCTGAACTTAATAAATGACTTCACATCCCAACGTATGTGATACGTAACACCAGAGCCCATAATCCAGTCTGTCTGTTTATTCTTAGACAACAACGCATAATGTGAGAGAAGTCCAACCACATTCAATTATCCTGCATTTTTTAAGTAAATGCGAGCTTTTTTTTTTTTTTTTTTTTTTTTTTTTGCAGATGATTCCCTTTGAAACTGTCTTTTGTATATTCGCCAGGCAATCGACATTCACGTTTCCAGTGTCCGTTTTCTCAACTTTGGTCTCTTTTGCTAATGTGGCGTTTTGACGTCATGGCTTTCAATTCAGCATTATTATCTTCCTTTCCTTTAGTTTTGGTTTCTGCATGCAAACATTTTTCAATCACCAACACCCACTTGAGAACATCTTGACTTGCTTCTAATGCCGTCATCAACATATCAACAGAATCTGAAAGTTAAACTATGGAGTGAATAATCTGTCCTCTTCATGAAACTCATCAAATATTCCTACCACCGTTTTGAGGTGTTCATCAACAGAGCTATCCTGTTTTAATTTAAGGAAATGCAGTTTTCTCCTCAACGCGAATTAATTAGCCCCCGTTTTCTTTTGGAATTGATCAGGCACTTTCTTGCAAACAATCGCGGGATCGATCGTATCCCCAATTAAATATAACAGTGATGGTTCTACTTATAGAACATTCGTGGTTAATGCCCTATCTCTCTTCTATAAAAATGTTATGTATGACTATTGATCTAGCCTTTTTTACCGGGAGCAGATTCTATTTCATCCACGATATCCCATAAGCCATCTTTATTCAAAGACATTTTGCACTCACCTTTCCAAGTTACATAATGTTTTTCCATGAAACGACACAGTGACGTTAAGTTTTGTTTTCATCATCATTTCTTGTTACAAATGAGATAAAAACTTCTATCACAACCGAAATTTCCAGATAGCTAAAAGAATCAAAGCTCAAACGTTTTTTGTTTGTTAGTTTGTTTTTATTGTCGATATGCTGGTCTCATAACCAATAATGATTAATAATTAGAGCCAAAAGTTAAAAAAGGACATACCTTGATCAAAACAGATTGGTGCCTTTCTGCTTCGTGGGTTCCTCTCGTCTACCTTTATTCCAGGCATTTATCTACTTTAAATATATTTTTGTGAAATCATAGGATTCCCCGATCGGGAACCTATCACACATAGAAACGCTGTATATGGCCAAATATGCGTTTTAACTGGCCCCTCCTTATTCTCACTGCTTTTCTGTCTCCTACACTCTGCGCCTTTTCTTCATCACTTTGTTTACCAGATATAAATATCACGTGAACTAAATGTCTACTCCAACCGAGAGCAAGATAGCTCACATAAATATACTTTATTTTTTATTTAATCAGTAAAACGCTCTTTCTATTTCTCAATTATTCAAAAGAATAATCCCCTTTATGAGAATATCAGAGTCGTCTCCCTTGACTCATCAATTGACCAAGAATTGTGCACGTCAAGGTGTAATTGTTTTTTTTTTCTTTAATTTATATACAGAATGACAATATCATCCGATACATTTGCATAATCTGTTTCTCCCATAGCTACTCTATGATTTTTTTTAATTCAATGCGTTAAATATACTAAAATATATATTTTATCTGCAAGTGTCTAATTAATAAGGGAATTCGTTTCTGTTATCTCATACAACACTTTTCTCCGTCTCAGCTGAAGTAACTTCGTTTCAAATTAATCATATTATCTGCCACCGCTGAGGATTTGTGTGACTTTTACAAAAGATATTTTTACAATTATCATTGTGCATGAGACTCAAATATTTAAGTTCTACTCGGATTACTGTTATTACGACAACGATAGAATGACTGACATCGGCGGCGGAGAGTGCACAGTTTCATGCAGTTTTCAAACATATTTCTGGAGTTTTATTCTCTGTTTCTAACCCGACGAACATTCTAGCATTTAAATCTGCATAGTAAATGAATAGTGGTATGTATAAAACGCACGCTGACATACACATATATATATGCATACACAAAGACACACACACACACACACACATATATATATATATCCATTATATTTTTTTAAACAATACATATATATATACTTTTATACAAAAGGAACTTTTCCGTGTGTCTGTGTACATGTGTGTTTGTGTACGGGGGGAAACGATAATTGACTCATAGTTACATCAACCTAGCATAATCTTTCAAATTTCTGCTCATAAATAAAAAAAAAACGCTCACTTCATAAATTCCGTCCATTCTGATTGGCTGAGACCTGATAATTCTCAGATTCCGGATTACAGTTATTCGATTCATAAACAAACGCTTCAGAAAGTTTACAATACGGTATTGCTTTCTACGGGATGCAATAATGCTAAAAAATAAATACAAACATAATAAACCGCTCATAAAGAGAACTTTAAATACTGTTAACTCTATACTTATCCTAAGGTTTAATAGATACTGGCAACTTCTTTTACACAATTCATTGTGCATAAGTAAAGAAAAATGCATAAAGTATTTTAACAATCGATAATCGCACACACACGTATCTTCTACATCCACTCTTTTTCTTTGTAGTTGTCGTTGTAACATAAATATTTCAAAATACGTGCACAAGTAAAAAAATATATAATAACGTCCTCTAACTATCGAAAATCGCATAAGCATATGTAATCACATCAACTTTTAAATGTGATTCTAAAAGCTTTTAGAATTATTGGTATTTTACCACGCATTGCTAATTCTTTCTTTGCGCAGACAGAATAACAATAATATGTCAACAAACACATATTACTAATTCCTTGCACGGACGGGACACTCTTAAAAATGTAAACAACATTAATTTGCGATTGTAAATACGCACAAAATACCTACGCGCCAATACCCCATTTAAAAAAAGGCCCTGAGAATGCAAAAAGAAATTGCGGGTACAAATATTTAATTTTCGATTTTTGAAAGATTATTATTATTATTGTTATTATTATTAACATTATTATTATTATTATTATTATTATTATTATTATTATTAACATTATTATTAACATTATTATTAACATTATTATTATTAATATTATTATTAACATTATTATTATTATTTTTATTATTTTTATTATTATTAACATTATTATTAACATTATTATTATTATTATTATCATTATTATTATTATCATTATTATCAACATTATAATTATTATTATAATTATTAACATTATTATTATCATTATAATTAACATTAATATTATCATCATTATTATTATTATTAACATTATTATTAACATTATTATTAACATTATTAATATTATTATAACCATTATTATTATTATTAACATTATTATTATTATTTACATTATTATTATTATTATTATTATTTTTATTATTATTATTATTATTTTTATTATTATTATTATTATTTTTATTATTATTATTTTTATTATTATTATTAACATTATTATTATTAACATTATTATTATTAACATTATTATTATTATTATTTTTATTATTATTATTTTTATTATTATTATTTTTATTATTATTTTTATTATTATTATTATTAACATTATTATTATTATTTTTATTATTATTATTATTATTATTATTTTATTATGATTATTATTTTTATTATTATTATTAACATTATTATTATTAACATTATTATTATTATCAACATTATTATTAACATTATTATTATTATTATTATTTTATTATTATTATTTGTATTATTATTATTATTTTATTATTATTATTAACATTATTATTATTATTAACATTATTATTATTATTAACATTATTATTATTATTATTAACATTATTATTTTTATTATTAACATTATTATTATTAACATTATTATTATTATTATTATTTTTATTATTATTATTATTTTTATTAACATTATTATTATTATTAACATTATTATTATTATTATTATTAACATTATTATTATTATTAACATTATTATTATTATTATTTTTATTATTATTATTATTATTATTATTAACATTATTATTATTAATCTTATTAACATTATTATTATTATTGACATATTTTTAGTAACATTATTATTATTAATGTTATTTTTATTATTATTATTTTATTATTATTATTTTATTATTATTATTATTATTTTTTATTATTATTATTATTATTATTATTATTATTATTATTATTATTATTATTATTATTATTATTATTATTCCCTACAGGATGCTATACTTGTATTTTTTTAGTTTTTTTTTTTTTTTTGCATTTACTATTCCTGTGGGCGATTTGAATTAATTTTATATTTTTCACCGATTACCTAGGCTTCAAAGCTGTTATTTACCATGAACAATTTTAGAACAGAGTAAACGCTTTCAAATAAGTTAAAACACAAAAATATTATGCAGGTAGGTTTGAAAGTAAATTTCATTGGTTACGGAAACACTTATTTGTTATATATTTGTTTTGCTTTTTAACACTTTTACTTTCTGTGGAGTATTTTATCTAATTTTATTTTACTTACTGATTATCGAGACTGCACAGACGTTAATTTTTTTTTTCGTTTTTTTTTCTTATACATGAATGTTACTATGATGGAATTATTGCGGTATTATTTCGAAAAACAATTCTTCACATGCAGAAGGTAGGGTGTTTTATTGTTATAGGTTAAAAGAAGATGACGTAAAACCGGAATTAAATTTATTAATTTTGAGAGAAGTTTTGAAGAGAAGAGGAAAACTTGAACAACAAACAGAAATAGCTGCGACTACTACTACTGATTTCGATCACTCTAAAGAGTTTATATACAGTGAGAATCCCTAACTTCGAAAACTTCTGTTTTTACTTTTTATTATTATTCTGATGGATCATATTTCGTGTGTGTGTGTGTGTGTGTGTGTGTGTGTGTGTGTGTGTGTGTGTGTGTGTGTGTGTGTGTGTGTGTGTGTGTGTGTGTGTGTTTTAATTCATACATTTTTACGCATTAAACTTTTATAATAAATGGCGCAAATCTGGAATTTACTTTAATACTATTTGGTGGAAGATTTGAAAAGAAGAGGAAGACTTGAACAACAAACTGAAACAGCCAAGACTACTACCATTGATTTCGACCACTCTTAAAAGTTAATATACAGTGAAATTCTCACTTCGAAAACTGCTGTTTTTACTTTCAATTATTATTCTAATAGACAATTTTTCGTAATTATTTTTCACAGTGATTTCCGCATTCCCTTTATTGCTTTTCTTTACAATTAAGCAGTACCTGCAGGTTATCACCCCAAACCAGCACTAATCACCAGAGGAAGCCATATTATTTCATTTCAGCCACGGCCGCTAGTGTCCGCCATTTTCCAGTCCACGATAACCGTAGTTTAATTTTTTACGAGAGGGGTGTCATGCTTCGACCGGGCATCCCCGGTTAACGGGTCTTGCTAGCAAATAATATGTTAATAAAAATATCACTTAAATTGTAAACAGTTTTCTACCTATAGTTTTGAAATTAAAATCCATAAACACGGTTATAATTATAGAATTTTAAACATAGCACCTTAAATATTAATGCATCCTCTTTGGACTAAAAAATACATCAAACTTTTGTTTTTCTTGAAACATCTCATCTTGAATAAGTATTTTTTATGAATCATATGACTTCTAACAATTCCTATTTATTTTTACCAGCTTTTATTCTCTTTAATCCGAAAAGAAAATCTCTGGAAGTGTCTATCATGAGTGTGTTTTGGTGTTCGTACGTCATTCAACGAAAAACGTGTAAAACCCTTTCTCAGGTACATGGTACCATAAAAAACCTAGACACTCCAAAAGCATGTGAACCTGATCTTAACCCGGCTGTGTTATTAAAAAATGCTCCGCTGAGGTTGCTCCAGTTCTCTCCAAACTTTATAACAAATACCTCAATGAACCTTGTTTTCCTGACTGCTTGAAAACTGCTTCTGTGGTACCAGTTTTCAAGAATTCTGGCGAAAGAACAAACCTATTAAATTATCGCCCCATTAGCCTTCTACTTTTCGCCAAAATATTTGAGTCCTTAATTTATCAAGCTCTAGTCCATCACATTACAGCTGCTAAACTCCTGACCCACAATCATTATGGGTTCAAGCAAGCCCGTTCCATTGCAGATATCCTAACTGTAATCTCTGAACATATATTCCGTTCACTGGACAAAACAGAGGAGGGTAGAGCGATAGCCCTCGATATATCTAAGGCTTTTGACAGGGTATGGCACGATGGTCTTCTAACGAAAATTGCATCATACAGTACAGGAAGAATACACAATGTAATTACATATTTCTTAAGTAAAAGAAAAATCTAAGTTTTCCTCGACAGTCATACGTCTAAACAATATGATATAAATGCGGGAGTACCTCAGGGGTTTATCCTTGGACATTTATTATTCCTGATATTCATAAATGACCTCCCTGATAACATTGTTTCGAAGATGGGTATATTTGCTGATGATACCACTCTCTATAACACGCACCAGGGAAAAAAAAATGAACACATATCTAAGGAAATGGCAGAAACACTAGAGGATGACCTCCCATCTGTAGTGGAATGGGGACAAAAATGGATTGTCACATTCAATGCTGCCAATACTAAACTTGTTTCCTTCAATAATTACAAAAAACCTTCTCTAACATCAATAGCAATGGCCAAGAACACATTACCTGAAAGTACTTCTTTCAAACTCTTCGGCTCAAAGTTTACAAGGAATATGAATTGGAATAGATACATTAAGAGCATTGCCAAGGCTGCTGCGATTAAGGTGCTCTCTCTCTTTCTTTCTCTCTCTCTCTCTCTCTCTCTCTCTCTCTCTCTACCGTGCTAGAAAACTACTTACGCCTGAAAGTATCCTGTATCTCTATAAGGCCACCATTCGGCCATGTATGGAGTACTGTTGTCACATTTGGGCTGGTGCATCTGCTACTTGTCTCTCGCCCCTGAACAGGGTTCAAACAAGAGTCGTCAACCTGATAGATCCTGAACTGTCATCCAGGATTCAGCCTCTGTCCCATCAACGAAATTTTGCATCCCTCTGCCTGTTCTACAAGTATTTTGATTGTGAATGCTCTGGCGAACTACAAGCACTTGTATCCCCTCGACGTTAATAACCCCGACTAGGTGTAAGAAACTCCAATATTTTCTTCCCTAGTATTGCTAGACTTTGGAACTCCCTTCCGGGATTCTGTTTTCCCAACTTTACTGACATGCAGAAATTCAAGTGTAATGTGAACAGACATGTTGCTGCTCATCTTCCTTCATAATACCCCCGCAACAAATGTCCCGGATAGTAGCCCCTTACTTCAAAGTGGCACTTTGCCTTGTTTGGGGTGAAAATTGAATTTAAAAAAACACAAAATAAGAACTAAATATTATAAAAACAACAAAATATAAATATAGATTTACCTTTGTGATTTAACTACTACAAGCTTAATTTTCCGCGTTTTATCCCCGATAAAAACTTGCAACCTAAGAGGGATGCTGAAATGCGATTAGGAAACGCCTGTAAAAAAAAGGCTGTACATGTTGAGCTTTGGACTAGAATTTTTTTTGTTTTGTTTTGTTTTTTTTTGTTTTTTTGGTAAATAAGTATCAGATTATTGGCTTTAGCCTAATGAATCCTGATTGAAATATAACGCGTAAAATTCTGTGGAGATAATTTTCATATAAATATATATATATATGTGTGTGTGTGTGTGTGTGTGTGTGTGTGTGTGTGTGTGTGTGTGTGTGTGTGTGTTTGTTTGGAAAATGTGTTTCGATTTAAATCTGTAATACAAGGGTGCTCTCCCCTGGCAAAAGGTCTGACGCAATCCTGTCAAGAATTAATTTGAAGTACTGAGAAAATGCCACATCACTTCTCGCTCGTACAACGAAATCGTTGGGCGCATGGATATCAAATTACCATATTTGAGATTTAAAGTCTGACCGCGCGATCGTGAAATGCCCGTTAGCAGACATTATATCTTTTTAGTGTGTGTGCGTCCGTATGTATCTTTCTATGTATGCTTTATATATCCATCGCTAAATATATATATATATATATATATATATATATATATATATATATGCATCTGTACCTATATACAAGTTTCTATATGTTAGTCCCTATATGCATCTCTCTGTATATCTCTATGTATACTAGTCTCTACATGTTTTTGTGGATGTACTTATTTCTCTCTTTCTCTCTCCTTCACTATATGTCTTTATATGTATTGCTATATGTTCTTTTCTATATATAATCTTCTCTCTCCCACTCTCTGTATAAATGCACACACACAAACACACACAAACACACACAAACACACACATATATGTATATATACGTGTCTATATATACGTATATATATATATATATCTATATATCTATAAAAGTGAACGTGTCTGTCTGTTTGTGTGTGTCTGTGTACATTTCCCTACGCAATACCTTTGTCAATTTTTAGTTTACAGACTCGAAATTTGATATACAGGGTACTGAGATTTGGGAAAATCGATGTGATCGGTTTTGGGCCAGAAATTTTGCGATTAAGTGGTCAAAGTTCAACGATTTGACCTTTGAGAACACTACCAAACTCCCCCGACACTTTCGGATCTAAAAACTTGAAATTTTAGATATGGGTTCATTGGACAGGGATCTAACTTAATAACTTGATTGGAGCCCAAAACAATAAATGTTAAGGGGTCCAAATAGGGGTCAAAGTTTAAATAACTTCACCGCTTTATTTATTTATTTTTTTTTTTGCTCAACATACACCTCCAAATACCCTGGCAACGCCTGGCACCCGTGCTAGTATATATATATATATATATATATATATATATATATATATATATATAAACTTGAGTTTTTGTGGCATTGATATTAAAAGCCTACTTTTCCTATTACAAAATTATTATGACGATCTTAATATACTCAGTAATGGATATGAGACCGATTTCATGAAGGTTAAGAAATTTGCATATTGCTTTGAAAAAACGACGTTGATTAATTATTTTTTCATTTGTTTATGGTTTTTTATTGGATACTTGGATAACTGGTTTCATTTAACGATTATGCTCAGTTCTTTACATGCATTTTAACTTTGTTTATATATTTATATATATTATCTATATATACATATATATTATATGAACACATCGCGATATATATATATATATATATATATATATATATATATATATATATATATATATATATATATATATACACATCGCGGTATAAGGTAAATAATTATCTTTTTGCGTTGAAACAATTACTGCTAAAAGTTGTAGTTTTAGGGGAGTTCACGTTCAGGTATTGAATATATGTATTTAGTATCAACATAAAAAAGGTTAATGTCGGAAGTAAATCCCCAATAACAAAATCAGGTAAAGAAATATATGAATAAATAGTTCTATTGAAATGTTCAGTTTCTATCTATCCATCGTTTTCCGAGTCGAATAATGAAAATTGCATACATTTGTATTTGTATTTTTATTATTTATTTTTCTAACGATCATTTTTGAAAGTTTGTGTTTCCACATGAGATGTGAACGAAATGACGCAGGTGCACTGAAGTAACTTGCACATACGTAAATTTCATTTCTCCATTCTGATCAGTTTCCTACAGATTCGACTTCCTTAACCGACTCACCACGCGGAATAAATCCGACATCTATTGTGTTTTAAATGCAGTTAATAGGTTGTAAACCAGCCCGCAGATGTGGGTCTTTTTTCTCGCATGGTGATTCGCTGAGCCTGGCGCATTAGAGACGAATGAAGAATACGTCTGGAAAAAGAAGGATGAGGAAACGAACGATAGAAATCCGGGCCTATGACTGATTCACTGGTTCACAATCGCATTGGCAACGCCTTCAACGTGATGAAGTTTCGTCTTGGAGCTTGTGTCATACATACAGCAATAAAAGTTAGCAAATGTTTTTCTAGTTTGTAGAAAGACAATTTTAAGCAATTGTAATTTATTTTGTGCATATTGTTATTGGTTAAATATATTACAATGATTAATTTATAACTTTTTTGTTTCATATTATGAAAACGTCATTTATATTTTCTGTTATAATTCTCATCCATGTTGACCCGAACACGATATTCAGTCAACAGAATGGAGTCGTCTTCTATCATGATAATGGTCATTCTAACACAGCACTTCTAACCATATAGTACGGCATAATCACGTTGACACACCGGTTCCCGCTGGATCACCGAAGTTAAGCAGAGTTGAACCTGGCCAGTACTAAATGGGTGACCATTTTGGGCTTCCAGGTGCTGTGTGTACTCTCCGCTTATCTCGGCATTGTTTCAAGTCGTCCTGGATTTATCCTTGCCATTAGACTCAAACAGTGTCGATTCCGAAGAGGTGTAGTTGAGGATTGCGAAATCCTCTCCCCACAACTACACGCGCAGCTGCTCTACAAACACTGAACTGACACCCTACGACACTGAACGGAGGCATCGACTTCTGACCAAAGATCTCTTAAGAGAATTTAGTTGAGAAATCTATCCCCATCTTACATATTATCTAGAGCTAGCTCCTTTGGATTATCACTGGTTTAGAAAATTATAATTCTATTTAGATGACTTAAAGAATTGAACGTATTGCAATCCATTGATCTCTGTTTGTTCATCACTGGTATTCTTCATCTTTAACAATAACCGTCTTGTTAATCCTTATCCACAAGTGGTTTTTCGCATGTGAGATGATCAATGTGAAACAGTAAAGATGAGAAAAATAAAACATATTTCTGTGATGCCACAAAGAAAGAAAGGAAGAGAAAGAGGGAGGTCGCGTGAAATGCAGAAAAAAGTAAGCAATATACAGAAAAAAAGATGTAAGATTTACCTTACTTTCTGCACTACGTTAATAGTAAGTCAATCACATCCGTCGGTACATCGTTCTTTCTAGCAAGCTCAGGTGATATTGTAACAGAACTGCCGACGCTGGTAGCAGCAGCAGCCATCAAATGATCGAGACAGTGTGCAATGTAACGTCACCGTGAAAGGAAAGAAGAATCAGAGATAAAAATATCCACGTGTTCGACACATGTTGATTGTTCTAGATATGGCGGGAAAATGACAGCGAGCGAATCACGAGGGTCATGGGGGCATCTTAAAGGGACATGGCGGGCGACATAAACTAAATTAACTGTTTAAAACAAGATATAATGCTTTGTTGGAAACAACAAAGATTAAATTCCGTTTGTTAAAAAAGAGAAAAAAAATGTTGAGTCGGATTTTCCTCTTCCTTTCCTTTGTTTCTTTGGGAGACTTTCACCTACAATGTTTTGGATCCGTTAAAATGCCAAGGAAGATTAATCTGAACCGTTAAAAAACAGTACAACTTTATCACATAAAGTTTTCTAAACTATTATAGTTTAAAATTTTGCAGATTTGATACTTCATAATATAATGAAACTGTGTCATTTCATAAAACATCAAGAATTAATAAGAGTGTGTATCTAATGAAATAGTTTTCTTTATGTAGAATTTAGTGTACCGAAATTTGCAACCACAATTGCTTACAACATTACGGGGCACAACACTTTAAATAATTTTTACTAATGACAATTTTTTTTTAAATAATGAATATGCGAATATTCAAGTAAAATAAGTCTATAAGCTAATATTTATATAAAAAAAGAGTAAAATGTTTATCTGAAAGCGGGAATAGATTTGAAAACGGTGTAATGCACTTTTTTACATTATAAGTTCATTCTTAAAGCATTAGTGAATGAATAATTCAGTGTGTTTTAAATGTTTCGAGTCTGATGAATTTTCTAAAGTAACCGGGTCGAAATCTCATTTTCAGGTCAAGTATCATTTTACAGCGATAAAACGCGTCAATTGACTAGTCAGAATCAAATATCGATCCTTATTGTTATCTGAGTTTTGATTTAAAAAGTCCTGTATATCGTGAATTTCCATCCAACTGGATTGTTGAACACTCATGATATACTACTGAAATATGTGTATGTGTATAGAAAAATATATTTTTATTCTCCCTTTGTTCCATCGTTTATGAGTTAGCTGAATTGATAGAGATTTAGAGTTGAAAGATAAAAGCTGATGAATCGTCCGAGTGACCGAAGATCCATGTTCCACGCTGATGATTTCTGTAAAAAGATGAAACACATGTGTGGATAAAAATAATAAACTAGATTTTTAGCATCATTAACAGTATAATAGAATTTAAAAATAGGCTGTCAATTAATGCGTAACGTTAAGTTTCATTCTGCTCAATTGTTGAACACCGTTACGGCAGCTTACTAAATATGTTTGCTTGTATTGGTATAAATAAACTTTAGTTTTCATTTCGCTGTGGATTTTGCGTTGGTCGCATCATTACAAGTTACAAACTTCAATGATATCTAAGTGGTAACCTTGTTGAAACTACTATTAATAAAAATGTTTCCAATTTTTACAAATCTAATGAAATTGTAGCTAATAGATGTCCTGTGTACCTTCGTCTACCTTGACTACGTACTATCCAGTGATTGTTTTGCTAAGCAAATTTCTTTGTCTGTACAACGGTGTTATTTTGCATTGAATCAACGCGTTGTTTTTCAACCAGACTTATGTTGTCGTCCATTTGCAAAGATGTCCTCCCCACCTCACCATAATGATTATATTATTTATTTATTCAAATGTAGTTGCAGCGCGCATTACGTTGGACGAACATCGCAAAGATTGGATTTTCGTTTGAAACACCACGTCACATCAAAGATTCGGTATGAAAATTTTTCACCTTCGAATGTTCTGAGTAATACGTACGGTTCTTCGATTTGCGACTACCTCATAAATTACCATGCGTGTGCCACGAATTTCAGTGCTGACATGTTTACGATCTTGAATAAGTTGCACTCACCCTTTCATCTAAAAATTCTAGAAACTATTTTTATAAAGTCTTTGAGACATTCCCTTTGCAAGCAAAAAGAATCTCTTTTAGGACTTAATTTAGTTTCTATATATTCCGCCCCCCTCGCTTATTTTTCGTTTTTCTTCTTTTTTTTTTAATCCCCCTCCATATTCATGACTATTTTTTTAATTTTCCCCGATTTAGTTCTGTTGAGCGAGGAACGAAACCTGGGTAGCTAACCTTTATTTTCATTTTTTATTTTTTTAATCATCATGTTGATTGGTCTGTATTTATTCATAATATATATATATATATATGTGTGTGTGTGTGTGTGTGTGTGTGTGTGTGTGTGTTAATATTCATATTAAACACCCTTTTTTCTATTTATTTAAATAGAAAATAAAACTTATATATGGGTCGGCGAATTGTATTCATCTGCAAAAGAGTTAGCTAAATTGCATATTCTTTTCAAAATTCATTTTATTATCTTTTTTGATTTTCTTATGGGATGATAACTTTTAGTTAACTATTTCTTGTAATTATAATCATGAAGATATTCTGCATGATTTATACTTGCGTAATATTTGCATAAAAACGACACAGTAAACACAACCCTCTTTCTATATATAATGATATATGCGTATATATATATTTCTTTTAAAAAATTTTCCTACCAAACTCCTCTGTCAATTTTTGGTCTACTGATATGAAACTTAATATATAGGATATTCTAACCCATGCTACAATTTTTATTTGGGTTTTAGCCGGGGAAAATCAGTGCAAAAGTATGAAAAAAAATTAATTTGCCAGGTGAAGGTCGAACGACGGCATTACGAATAAACATGTATAACGTAATAGCTATTGGTTCATGCTTTAATGTTTAGCCTTCATAGATCAGGCATTAACGTCAAAGGAATTTAATGCATCGAAAAACAAACTCCTATCCTTACATCATCAACGCTCTGATCCCCATCTGGCATCAATTGTGATGGATGGCTCTCGTCTGGGAGAGACCCCGTGTTTTGACAAGCTTCTGGGTTTGACCTTTCCTCCTGATCTGAAATGGAACACGTACATCAAGTGGGTTGCCAAGGTCGCTGGAAAGATGGTGGGATCCTTCTACCGCTCCAGAAGATATCTCACTACTGATGCAATTCTCTATCTATATAAAAGCCAAGTACGTCCAAGGATGGAATACTGTTGCCATATCTGGACAGGAGCTGCTAAAAACAGCCTATCCTGCCTTTACAGAGTACAAAATAGACTTCGTGGCTTAGTGGGGGTGCCCTTTTCTCTACCCTGCAACCTCTCTCCCACAGAAGAGACGTTGCGAGCCTATCCTTGTTTTATCGTTATTTCCATGGCAGGTGCTCGTCTGAACTCCAATCTCTGGTCCCCCTCTTGCCAATCTTTCACGAAAAACACCCGTCTAGCTGAATCCACTGTGAAAAATTTCCCCCACTCTATATCTGTGCCTAAATCAAAACGTGGATTCCATGAACAAAGCTTCTTTCTTAGAACTGCACGCCTGTGGAACTCTGTTCCGTCTGCCTGCTTCCCACCGGACTACAACTTGGATGTGTTCAAGTCCAACGTTAACAAATTCCTAATGAACCGCCCCCTTAAGTAAACACTTCATCAAATCTCCACACTAACGTAATGTACTTGCAATAACCCTTATCCCTGAGTGGCTTCCGGGCCTTGATAAGTGGTAATCACTGTGTAAAAAAAAAAAATAGTAAATCATAAGCTAAACATTTTGGTTTCGTTTCCCGGTGGTGGCATACGAGTCATTTTTTTTAAACTTTTAAAATCATTACTTAATATTTTCGTACAATCTAATATAATAATAAATACGAAATCTGCATTAATCAAAATATTAAATTTAAGCGCATTTTACGACTGCGCAATGCTGAACTACTTTTCTTATGCGTATAAAATAGTACACTTTGATATTTGCTCAAAGGCTAAAAAATATCTTTGTTTATAATATTTGGATTATGGATACGGCATATCAACCTTTTTCCGGTTATTTAATGTCGCAACTTACTTTTTTAATTTTTAAATATCACGAAGAAAAGTTGCTAATTTAAGCAGATATTCGGATGTGGGTCATATCTTTCACATTAATGTGAATAAAATAAATTCGACTAGTTTAAAATTTTCGATAGTCCTTTCGCAAGGCTTCGATAAACATTATACAACCTTATTTGATCTTCAATCCATGTGTAACGATGCGTCTCTTTTGTACTGATCTTTAAATTAAAAAAAAGTGTTGCGCCAGAAATTAAGAAATCATAAACAAGAAAGAATTTTTATATGGCTTAAAATTTATTGCGTGTAGAATGTTGGTATTCATTTTTATACAATCTGCTTTATAGTTATAATCAACTCCCTAACCACAAGTTTGAAGAACAAATATCGGGACGTCCGCTCAACTTTATCGTCCAGTGTTCTCTGGTGTTTTCTCCCGATCGTTGCTGAGCCGCTGTACCAAATCGAGCTGTCTGAAAATAGAAGACTTCCTGACAAAACATGCACTAAAGATTGACGTTATTTTTATTTTATTTTATTTTTCTTTGTACAACTCAATCATGTTTTGCAAGATCAAAACAACAAGTTTCTTCTATAAACTTCTGGGCATGATCTTTACTTCAGATCTGAAATAGAACGAATATATCAAATCCATTGCCAAGGTCGGTGGAAAAATGGTGGGATCCTTCTACCGTTCAAGTAGTATATCACTCTTGATGCAATTCTCTACATATATAAAAGCCAGGTACGGCCAATGATGGGGTGCTGTTGCCACCTCTTGGCAGTAGCTGCGAGAAGCAGCTTATCCTGTCTTGACAGAGTTCAAAATAAACTTCGTAGCTTAGTGTGGGATGCCCTTTTCTCTTCCCTGCAACCTCTTTCCCACAGAAGAGATGTTGTGAGCCTGTCTCCGCTTTATCGTTATTTTCATGGCAAGTGTTCGTCTGAGCTTCAATCTAGGGTCCCCCCCATCGAAAAACTTTCGCGAAAAATACTCGTCTAGCCAAAACCACTATCAATAATTTCCCCACTCTTTATCTGTGCCTAAATCTAAATGTAGGTTCCATGAACAAAGATTCTTGCTTAGAACTGCACGCCTGTGGAACTCTTTTCACTTTGTCTGTTTTCCAACTGACTACAATCTGATTGTCTCAAAGTCTAACGTAAGCAAGTTCTTGATGAACCGTCCCCATAAGTAATCCAATTTACAAAATGTCCACTACTAATGTTTACTACGCTATAATCACATTGACTAATGTATACCCAATAAAGCATTATCCTCGACTGGCCTCCGAGCCTTGAGAAGTGGTGATTCCAGTGTGTAAAAACAAAAACAAAACAATCCAAACGCCATGATTAATTATTTAAAGATATAAAAGAACAGTATCTTTTCCAAATTGACTGGATTCGGTATTAAACAATCTGAAAAGTATTGATATTCTGCAAAACAAAACAATCAAACCAAAAACTATGGATAAATATTTGAATATATAAAGAATTTGAAGCATAAAACGTTGTATCAAATTTACCGGATTTGGCATTAAATATCTCACAAAGGGTTGATATGCCGTAAAGCAAATCACACAAAACAGCAATTCATCGATAACGTAACTTTGCAATTTAAAACATTACTTCGAAATAACATACTTCGAAATAAAACAATAGTGTTTACATTTTTGTCTCTATTCTAAAATTATGAAAACAACGTATTCCAAACGCGACGTCTAGTCAAACTCTTAACACACATCCCCTCATCATCTGGGTTGTAGTACTTATTTACTATCCTGTTCTTTTCCGCTCAACAAGGGTAATCTCGTAACACTCTAGTTTTAGCTGGATAACTTCGTGCATGTCTTTTAGAAATTCTATCCGACAGATTGAATACGGCAAACTCTATGGCTTAACCAATCGCTGTACTTGATTGTTTGCGCGTTGGCTCTTGTCAGAAAATACGAGCGTTCGCGAAAATGGATGAAGAGTTCAACCTTAGAAGTCAACGGTTGAGGGACAAAATGGCTCTTTGCATTAAGTTGCAAATGGCTCTCTGAGTAAATAAAATAAACGTTTCGAAAATGCAGAGAAAAGAAACAGGAATACGACGAGCGAGAACGATATCCGACACATTTTAATTCCCTCCTTTCAAATATTTATGTTTATATTTTGTTTGGTATTCGGGACATGAATTGTTTTTTAAGAAAATACAGTTAAGAACTTAGTCAAAAGCAATATATTTTCATGTATGTACTCGTTTGTAAGTTATTTGCGTTAACAATGTTTAACGCCCCATGATATCTACATTTTTTTTATTCTTGAGTTGAAACTTTGTGTAATCGGTTAGAATACACAAATTTAAAAAGAACCGTTTTTTATTTTATTTAGAAATAGAATATCGACTCTCCTATGAATAGGACACGGGATTCATTTGATATCTAATTGTACTCCTCCTGTAAATTTACTGTTTTTGTGTGCATTTATATTCGCATTATAAACCTTTCTTTTTCTATTTCTTTAAAAAGAAAATACATTTTTAGGTTTGGGTTGTGGAATTACATTCACTAGCAAAAGATTTAGCTAATTTGCATATTCTTTTTAAACATTAATTAGATTTTTTCGGTTTTCCTATGGGGTTATCATGTTTAATTAACTCTTACTTGTAATTATATTCATGCAGATATTCTACATGATTTATACTTTGGTAATATTTCCGTAAAAAGGTTATAGTAAACAACCCTCTTTCTATATATATTTATATATGCGTATATATATTTACTTAGGAAATTTTGCCTACCAAACTCCTCTGTCAGTGTTTTGTCTACATGAAACTTCATCTATAGGGTATTCAAACCCATGCGAAATTGTTATTTGGGTTTCAGCCGGAGAAAATCGGTACAAAATGTTTTTAAAAATGCAATTTGCCAGATGAAGGTGGAAAGACGTCATTACGAATATGCATGCCTAACGTAATAGCTATTAGTTCATGTTTTATTATTTGGCCTTGCAGAATACATGCCTTCATAGCTCATGCATTAACGTCAAAGGAAAAAGTGAATCGTAAGCTAAACGTTTATGATTCGCTTCTCGGTGGTGGCGCACGAGCTAATTTTTTTTTCTTTTTTTTTCGTCATTATTATATATTTGGTCCAATATAATATAATAATAAATACGAAATTTGATTAATCAAAATATCATATTTAGGTGTATTTTACGACCGGACAATGCCGGGCGGTCTGCTATTATTTCAGAACTCAAGAGATTATGCATTCAAGATAAACTTACATAATGTGGTAAAGAGAAAAGCAGTTCTCTCAATAAGACACATTTCACTTTTGGCAACAAGTTAGTTGCTTACTATTGCAATACTCATTTTTAGAAGTTCATACAAATAGAATTTTAGTAAATTTCACAAGACTTTTTAAAAGGGTTCTCACAATTCTCGGAGAGATGCTGATGAATATCGATGAATTTTATCCTTTCTTCAGCGTAACTATTAAGTAAGAAGTACCATTATATATTATCTTATAGATTTTCAAAACAAATTATTTGGTGTCATATTTATAGGATTGTGTGACTTAAGGAGTTAATATTTAATCAAACATATAAGCACATTAAGTCACCTTAATTATAGACTGTGAGTGAGGTAATACGAGATCAAGTATGTTGTCAATTGAGGATGCTTGACCACTGATAATCTCTATATATAATAAAAGAGGCGCAGTTTTTCCTCTCTGGACCAAACTACTCTAGGTTTGCAATCGCACATGGCGCATACGCATTTATTATCTCTAGCCTATAACCCACTATCTTATGTAACTTTAGAATTGCATTACACACACATCTATGTGTGATATTAAAATGTTACGTTATTTCCAAGTAGCGCTACGATCTCAATCTCAACACTTACAGAGGAAGTAGATCATATTTTCTCCCTGACTATTCTGTACAGCCACTACTTCCACTAAACACCGGCGCCATCTCCACATGTTCCTACTCTGCTGGGTGTGTGCCGCTCTTAACTGGTTAATATCCACATACAGATGCAATGGCATTTCCACTTTCTTACTTCTAAATAATAATTTATCCCTTGCCGATATCCGCCACCGCTGATTGGATGAGACGTAGACATTCTTCTATTCTGATAATCGCATCTTTCACTATTAAACGAACGGTTCTCCACTTACAAAGCATTTATTTACATATCCATTCGCTTCTATTTTTTTTTCTAAAGTATCTACATTACCTTTGCATTACTAGACGTTTCCTATATTATATAAAGTCATTTCGTGTCTCATTTTATTTATTCAGCGACAAAAATTCTCGATTAAACGTACATTAATCTCCTTCGTCCACTCTCGTCATTACTGGCCCCCCCTTTCTCTCACTCTCTCCCACTCTCTCCTTATTCGTTGCTAAGATAATTCAATTAGGCAAGTCGCCTAGCTGTTTGCTCACTTTGCGTTCCCCTTACCCCCTGCATCATTATTTACCAAGACAGAGAGGAGGAAAAACAGATTGATACAACACGTATTTGTGCGTACATTACTTCATAAACGCTAACACCATTTCGATCGTAATATTAATTCAGCACTGAATACTTATGTATGAGAAATAGAGAGATATAGATAGAGATAGAGAGAGGGGGAGAGAGAGAGAAAGAGAGAGAATATAATAGTTAACTAATTTTAGCTTAAGTTATTGGTGGTCCAATCGGAAAATCTGTGATCTCACTTTTTATACCAACTTTTCATCTAAATGTTACACGTTCGAGCCTGTATTTTTCTTCTTTTTTGCGTGTACTAGCTGCTATTAAAATTTTTGTTATGGGGTTACTCAATGTCTTTGTTTTTCTTTTCATAAGATATTATCTGTTTTGTTTTTATTTTTGTGTGTATTTTAAGCACTGTCAAACATTGCGAAGAATGGAGCGCATAATCTCGAGACGTTAGACTTGTGTTAACTATAATAAAGTGCTTAATGATTTTTAATACCTTTTTTTTTACACAGTGATCACCACTTATCAAGGCCCGGAAGCCACTTAGGGATAAGGGTTATTGCAAGTACATTACGTTAGTGTGGAGATTTGATGAAGTGTTTACTTAAGGGGGCGGGTCATTAGGAATTTGTTAACATTGGACTTGAAGACATCCAAGTTGTAGTCCGGTGGGAAGCAGGCAGACGGAACAGAGACCTTTGTTTATCTTCTTCAAACTGCAATTAATAATTAATCTTTGTTATAATTTTGTTAGGTTTTAAGATTTACACTGTTTAAGGATAAATAATATTATAAACGTTTGTGCATTAAATAGGAAATATGGTTTTGCTAAATATGTACGACTGTTCATTTGGTTAATTACCGGTTTCCATAATTATTGGGTAAAAAGAAACAAACTAGATATAATAGTGATCTACAAAATGTTCATTTTGTACACTAATATTTTTAATCATTTTAATCTGGTGATGAAATAGCTGGCAATGGCCGTGTTTATATTATAACTTAATATTAAAAAAACTTATAACACCATTAAAATTTGGAATTACTGGAATTTTTAGGAAGTTTCTTTTTCTTGAAAATTTAACTGATAATATTATATATTAATTAAAAGAAACGCTGTTAAAAAAGATAACATTAAATTTATATGAATTTTTTAATTGCAACTTCAAGGTAAGTTTTGGCTTAATACGTGTATTTAAACTTTTGAAAAATAGATATTTTTTTTTTACTTATTTCGATCAGTTTAAATATATTTTGTTGAAATTTCGAAAAAATAAAAATGGGGGAGGATACAGACTAAAAACATTATTTCCTTTCATATATTTTGGATAAGTATCGAAAATTTCACGAAAACCTGACCATTATTTTATTTTTGCTAGATTTATTCTACACGTCCAGAATGCTTACTACATGGGAACGATATTTCAAAGCGTCAATTATGTAAACACAAGTTTCGTTTCGCAATTTCATTATTTTCGTACGATGGAATATTTTTTAAATTTATTACTGGTTTATTTTGCCCTTATTTTAGATTGATAATATTAAATGATTATAAAGTTATATCGAGTTACATATAGAGGTAATTCTGTGGTGAATAGTGGAGGTGCTTAGCGTACTTTAAACACATATAACTAATATTTATTGTTTTGCTTTAACGCAAATAGGTCACTAGGCTTAATGAACTGTTTTCGTATTCACCAAATTTATTTTTTTACAGGTATATATATTTACAAATGTCCGCGAAAAATATTTCTTACACATTTATATGAATTTTCTGTTTCACAATTTTTACTGTTTATTATTTTAGGAAGAAAATGATCTTTTTATATTTTTTTCCTTTTTTTCATGACCGTTTACATGTATCATACAGGTGAGTACAAGAATTCAGTTCTTTTTAAGTGATGATTCGAGAGTATTTCGCCACCCAAACTCCAATATTGCTAACAAAACCGCCATTCCCTGAACAATACATGAACCATACCATGCCCGCTAGAGTAGCATGCACAGGCCCAACGACACTACAACCACGAAATTTTTCTGTTTGGTAACTTTCGAACAACCCACCACCCGATCACAAAATGGGGTATCTATTCCGAAAGCCGTTCTACCATGAGGAGGCTGGGGTTGTGAAACAACAACATCTGTACTTTCATTTTTTCGCGGGTAGGGGCAAGCTACCACCGGCAACGCCGGTTAACGGATCCTGCTAGTGTTTAATATAAGTATTAAGTATAAAACTAGACCCGAAATGACTAATATAAATGATATGGCAACGAACTTGTAAAGTTTCCGCACCTTACTTCTTTCAATAAGAAATGCCTGACCCGGTGTACTCTTCCCATCTAGTGGGAGATCTGGTTACCGCCGCTTTTTCTCAGTGTTTATGATCTTTCTCGATTATTTGGTGTGGTGCAAGTGTTGTCTAGCTATGGGATATATAATTGACGTATAGACTGGTGCATAGAGGAGTTATCACACAGGGATATATTACAGTTCGCATTTACATAAATGTATCATAGTTTATAAGAAGAATATATAGATGATGTTTCATACCATTTCTTTATCCAGGAGTTCCTCTGTCTTCATTGC
>NC_136499.1:69779908-69792408 GCF_053919585.1 Euprymna scolopes
CAATTATTTGCACAAAAATTCCACGTATAGGCACTTTTACAGTGGGTATCTATAGTCTGTCAAGACTGAAGGAAGCTAATATATATATATATATATATATATATATATATATATATATATATATATATATATATATACTAGCTGTACCCTGCCACGCGTTGCTGTGGCTCAATTTGGTGTAATGGACAATTCTAATAAAAAGAGAAAATGCACGTTTCTTATATTCTTAGTACAGCAATCCATTCCAAAAAGTAAAATAAAAAAGGCGAAAATGAAAAAAAAATGGTACTCTTGCAGAAATGGATCCTGATCCTCGGGATTACCGTCAATCATGGCTTGGGCTCGACCAACAATCAGTGGATAAAGCTGAACGTAGCAAAAATGTTGAAACGCTAAATGTGTTTTGTTTGTTTTCTGTATACAAAAATGTGAGTTAGTAATTGATATTTGAGTGATTGGGGGGGTACTATACACAGATTCGAAAAAGTTGTCCACAAACAAATAAATGAAAGCAAAGGTAAGGTAAATTATGTTTCTACCTAACTGGGGTAATTGTTTAGTGTTTTTATGTAATGTAAAATGTTTAATCGGCTCGAAAAACAGAAATGGTTGGAGACTCTGTTGAATACGTTAAGTTTGGGAAAGTAAGTTGAAAACTAAAAACTATAAAATACAGTGTCAAAACCCCACCGAATATATGAAACCATGACATAGGCTGACAGTATTTTGTATAGTTTTTTTAGTTTTAACTCACTTTCTCAAACTTAACGTAATCAACAGTGTCCGCCACGATTTTTATCTTTCAAATACACCGATAAACTCTGTTTTTCGAGCCGACTAAACGTTATATTAAATGAAAAGGGTTTGTATTACTAAACACAGATACAAAGAAGTTGTCAAAAAATAAATATATAACAGATAAATTTTATCAAAGGCAGGAAAAGTAAATGTTCTACCTAACTGGATAACATTGTAGTGTTTTTATGTAATGTATAATGCTTAATCGGTTCAAAAACATACAGTGTTTATCGGTATATTTGAAAAATACAAATGGCGGCAGACTGTATCGAACACGTTAAGTTTGGGGAAATTTTGGGAAAATGAGTTTAAATTAAAAAACCTTTCAAAATACTGTTAGGAACTCACTCAATATATGTTACTGTGACGTAGGCTGATATATAATCAGTGGTTTTAAACATTTGCTCGATACAGATGACGATTTTAGGAGTCCCTTTTAGTGATTACCTGGTTTGAGGATATTTGTACAACTAAACGGCAAATCTGCCCCAAAAATCCGGTATTATTTTACTTTAAGGCCCGTCTCATGTTCGTATTTAACGAAATATTTTATTGTAGATTTCAGTGTACTAAAAACGAATCTGCAAACCGTTTCCGTCGCAAAAAGAAAGTTTTCATGATATGAAGAAATTACTTTTTCGAAAAGTGGGTGATCACTTTTCCATGTAAATTTAACTTAGAATGAACAGCCACTTTCTGGCCACCTGAGAGAGGGGCATTTTTCTGTGTGTTTCTTGGCTAAAAAGTTTTTTGTTTGATTTCTTTTGCATGGTAATAACCCCTGGACTCTGGGACTTTTTTTTTTACACAGTGATCACCACTTATCAAGGCCCGGAAGCCACTCAGGGATAAGGGTTATTGCAAGTACATTACGTTAGTGTGAAGATTTGATGAAGTGTTTACTTAAGGGTGCGGTTCATTAGGAATTTGTTTATGTTGAACTTAAACACATCCAGGTTGTAGTCCGGTGGGAAGCAGGCAGACGGAACAGAGTTCCACAGGTGTGCAGTTCTAAGAAAGAAGCTTTGTTCATGGAATCTGCGTTTTGATTTAGGCACAGATATAGTGTGGGGGAAATTTTTCACAGAGGATACAGCTAGACGGGTGTTTTTCGTGAAAGATTGACGAGGGGGGACCAGAGATTGGAGTTCAGACGAGCACCTGCCATGGAAATAACGATAAAACAAGGATTGGCTCGCAACGTCTCTTCTGTGGGCGAGAGGTTGCAGGGTAGAGAAAAGGGCACCCCCCACTAAGCTACGAAGTCTATTTTGTACTCTGTCAAGGCAGGATAGGCTGTTTTTAGCAGCTCCTGTCCAGATATGGCAACAGTATTCCATCCTTGGACGCAATTGGCTTTTATATAGATAGAGAATTGCATCAGTAGTGAGATATCTTCTGGAGCAGTAGAAGGATCCCACCATCTTTCCAGCGACCTTGGCAACAGACTTGATGTACGTGTTCCATTTCAGATCAGGAGTAAAGGTCAAATCCAGAAGCTTGTCAAAACACGGGGTCTCTCCCAGACGAGAGCCATCCATCACAATTGATGCCAGATGGGGATCAGAGCGTTGATGATGTAAGGATAGGAGTTTGGTTTTGGATGCATTAAAGGTAACCAGCCACATCTTCCCCCACTTAACCACGCGCTCAAGATCAGAGGAGTGAGAATCAGAGAGAACTTTGTCATTTACAGCCTTTGATGTGTTGCCGTAGATGGTCGTGTCATCAGCATAGATGTCAACGAATGATTTAAGTATGTGTTTAGGGAGGTCATTGATGTAGATCAGGAAGAGAGTTGAGCCCAGGATTGCAGGCCTCCGATTTTTGTCCATCTACCACTACTCTTGTGAGCCTATCGGAGAGAAATGATTTAATGATTGAGAAAACATTTCCGGTTATACCGTAGCTGGAAATCTTGTGAAGTAGACTCTTATGCCATACCTTGTCGAAGGCCTTTGATATGTCAAGAGCAATTGCCCTAGAAAGGAAGCCTTTGTCAAGAGATTCACTAATCCTGTGGGATATAACCGTCAGCACATCTGCGGTGGATCTTGCAAAGCGGAAACCATATTTTGTGTCACTAAGAAGGTTATTCCTGCTGAGGTGGTTGACTATTTCTCTATTTAATATGCATTCCAGCAACTTATTGATAACACACAGGAGACTTATTGGTCTGTACTGAGAGGGAGATGACTTATCAACTGAATTCGTAAACACAGGGCAAACTGATGAGGTCTTCCAGGGAGTCGGAAAGCACTTCTCCTTAAGGCAGAGCTTAAACAGTTTTGTAAGTATGGGAGCAAGTTCTGGTTGAAGTTTTTTTAACACTATAATGGGGATGCCATCAGGGTCAGTTACTTTACTGGAATCTAGGTTCTTGATTAGCTTGACGACCTCCTATTTCACAGCCGTAGCCTTCGTTTATGCTACGCTCGAGCATAAACGAAAGCTGTTTAGCCAATAAACACGGCTAGAAAGTGGGTGCTTATTTTAAGTTAAATTTATATGGAAACGTGATCGCCTATTTTTCGAAAAAGTAATTTCTTCGTATCATAAAAACTATTTTTGCGACGCAAACGGTTTGCAGATTTGTTTTTAGCACACCGAAATCTTTAAAAAAAATTTTTTTGTTATATACGAACGTGAGACGCACGGCCCTTTATGGAAAATTTTATCAAAAATCCGGGAGAAAATAGTTTTCAATAAAAACAGGTGTGTCAGAAATTTCCTGAAAAATAGTGAATAATTCCACCCCATCTTTCCAAGCTTATAACTCCTCGAAAAATATAATTCAAGTCTATTTTTTTTTTCAATTAAAGGAGCAAGGACCAAAAAAAAAAGGTTTTAAACTTCGGACTTTATAGGAAAATTTCTTAAAAACATTACTTTTTTTGTTTTAAATTTGAATATATTATTTATTGACCCTTTCTCTTCAATTTGTTATATATAACACTTTGGTGAGTAAATTAATTATTCACTTTTTAATAGACATTTCAAAATGGGGGGGCGTGAATTATTCGATCCCTTGTCTTTCCAAGCTTATAACTCCTCGAAAAATGTAATTCAAGCCTATTTTTTTCAATTAAAGGAGTAAGGACCAAGGTTTAATTAAAAAACAAACAAATGAAAAGCAAACAACGTGGTTAAAAAAAAAGGTTTTAAACTTTGAACTGTAAATTTCTAAAAAAACACTACTTTTTTAATTTTAAATATATTATTTATTGACCCTTTTTCTTCAATTTGTGATATATAACACTTTGGTGAGTAAATTAATTATTTACTTTTTAATAGACACTTGAAAATGGGGGGCGTGAATTAAAAAAAAACGTTTGTCTAAAACATTATATTCAGTTTATTGGAAAGAGCATAAAATTTCACATTCACTCTGAAAATACTGTAAAAATAGAATCAATAGAAAAATTTTGATAGATTTGTAAAGTTTAAAAATTGAAAAATATTGAGTTCGTAAAATTCATTACTGTTTTTTAAAAAATAAAAAAATATATTTCTATTACTTTTAAAACAACTTTAATAGTTTATTTTGGAAGTATAATCCATAAAGAAAATAAACAACCCCTTTAAAAGAGAAATTACGAGTTTTTCATATTTTATTCGCAGTTTCGTGTTAGGGGTGTAAAAAATTCCTACAAAATTCTGATACACCTAGCAAATGAATTCGATAGAAAAAAATGGATGCCATTTTTAAAAGATTTTCTGCGTGTTTCTTGGCTAAAAAGTTTTTTGTTTGATTTCTTTTGCATTTAGCAATTTAAACAGGTAATTTTGAAGGATTTTCCAAGGGTAGAAAGGAAGTCCCACCCACCCCACAAAAAATACGTGGCCACAAAGTGGGTGATCATTTTACGTTAAATTATTATGGAAAAGTGATCCTCCACTTTTTTAAACTAACATGTCTTCATATCTTGGAAACTACTCGTTGCCTTAATTATAAACGTTATTTTCGTTTTCAGCGGCCCCGAAAACCTATAAAAGTGGTAATTTTAAAGGAATTTTCGAGGGTGGAGTAATTCTTCATATTTACCTTCCTTTTTTTCCAATAACATAAGAAATTAAGAATTAGACAAATTTATTTTAGGTAGGCTTTTAAAAATAAAAAATTAAGATAAACAAATGGTGCTAGTGCACTTACCGATCCGCGCTATTTTTTAAATCGTATGTCCAAGTTTAATTAAAGTTTTACGATACGTTTTTTTTATTCAATTGTAAGGTTAAAGTACAAATATATATATATATATATATATATATATATATATATGTATATATATATATATATATATATATATATATATATATAATTTAAAAAATAGGGAATTTTTTTTTACCCATCTATTAATTAGATAGTTAAATGTTGTAATTCGAATTTCGTCAACCTGTGGTTCACGTGAAAGGCTTATTTCTACCGGAAATGAAATATGGCGGACAGTCTTGCAGTTACGAAAAATATTTTTATTTTATTTAATATATTTTTATAATTTGCGATCTTAACGATCTTAATCTATTTTAATAAAATGCAAACATTCCTTGACTTTACACATAAATTTTCTGAAAATTTCAATTAAATTGGTAATGTAGAACCAAGAATTACATTTTTATATATATATATAAATATATATATGTGTGTGTGTGTGTGTGTGTGTGTGTGTGTGTGTGTGTGTGTGTGTGTGTGTGTGTGTGTGTGTGTGTGTGTGTGTGTGTGTGTGTGTGTGTGTGGCGCAAATTGTATTCAGGAAATCACTGGTAAGGATAGATTAATTGATAATCATATATATCCCCACATCTAGACATATAGACACATATGCGCAATCACAGACATATATTGAGATATGAATAAAAACACCGAAGTTACACACAGATGCGTATATAAATGCATCCATACATATACATAAATATATCTACGCGTGTACAAGCAATACACAAACTCATATACACATAAATACATATGTACTTAATCATACCAACGCATATACACACAAATATACAGATACATAGATACAAATTTGTACAGCCACATACAAAAACCTACACAAAAATTGCACCTGTATACACGGATGTATAGGAATACTCTAAACACTTGTAGGTGCAATTTACAAATTAAACACAAGAGATCGGCTGAAAACATAATCATGAATGTTCAATTACGTACATATATTGAACAATTGATTTCTGATAATATATACTAATCAAATCACAAATGAAAAAAAAATGAACCTGTTCCTTCTATCTTACCAAAGGCATGTTCTTAAGAATTACGAGAAATTTGCTTGCAGGTATGATTTTCTATATCTACACTTAATTTGATTTTCTGATTTTTGTTAAGAAGATTTGCTCCGATACTGAATCTTATGATGTCTAACTTCTCTTGAAGACATAGGTAACATAGTGTATCTGGAGACTTCATGATTCAGCAATGTTAATTATTATCCATTTAACTATAGTCATTTTTTTAGTATTTTCAGGTACAGACTATTAATATTTAGACATTTAGTTTACGTATTACTTTTTATTATTTATTGTTGTAGAAGTATCTCTAAACAATAATTAATTTTATCGCGGAATTTTCTTTCGTTGATATGGTCACAAGATATATCACAGTTTATTATAAAACGTTTGTGCAGTGAGAAATAGTCGAACTTTTTATAGTTACAACTATATTTGAATGTCTTTAGTTTAGTTATTGTTGAAAAAGTATGAACTGATTACCATTTCCGGTACCGGTGTTAATATATTCAAAGTCTAGCACATAGGGCTGCTAAAGAAACTTAAATGTGAATCAGATGTGAACTTTTGTAAGGGAGTGTTTCAAGGTTGTTTTTTTAATTGTTTTTTAAGCAATAAAATTATAGTCTTTTTACAAAGGTTCACAAACTATATTTACTTCAATAAGCTGATTAAAATTTGGTGTCATCTCTCCCCACTCCCCTTCTATTTATGCTGATGAAGATACGATATCCAGAAATACTTGTTTCTCGATGGTTTTATTTGTAAATATCAAATAAATAAAAGGATATCGTTTCCGAAACGATAGTACATATAAATTTGATTTTGTTATGTTTCTTTCTATGAAAACTTGATTGATAATTGCACAATTATTTATCCTTCACTTTTCATATATATACATATATATATACATATATTTATATATATAACAAATAAATTAAATAAATCAACTAAAACAAAACACTAAATATCATAACTGCGGCCACCATCAAACAGATTATAGAGATACTTCTGTTACCGGCATAAACCCACACGTAACAACAACTACACAAACCCATGAAAAGAAAAGATATATATAAAAATAAACAGACAAAAAAAAACGAAAACTAATAAGTCGATAAACCTAATATCAATGATTTAACATACCAAGCTGGCACTTAAAGGACCACTCGTGGCAGAAGGATAAGTAAACTTATTTAAATTAAGTAAACAATTAAATAAATCAAATTACGATAGTCCTTAGACGTCGATTACTCAATATAGCCAAAACTCGTTAAACTACTAATCTTAACCGTTAAACATGGATATATATATATAAGTAAATAAATAAAATAAAAATAAAGAATTTAAAAAAATGTTCCATCTATAATCATTTAAAGTTTTAATAAAATAAAGAAAATAACAACTGTCCAAAGAAAAGTCAATCCAATGTCTCCCCTCTTCCCACTTTTCTTTCTATCCCTGACAACTACATACTCTAACCTAAACACCCCAACAGTCGTTCGAGCACCCCATCCCGCACTCACCCTCCCCTCCGCTTCTCTTTCACACCCTCCTTCTCCTTCTCTCCTTCAATAATTGACCTATGCAAGCTAGCGAGCGACTCGCTTGACCAATATGGACCAGGTCATTCCACTGAACAAGTAACTGACATAAATAAATTAAACAAATAAATTAATAATATATAGCAGCAGAAAAAAAAAGACGATGAAATAGATATACAAAATAAATAAAGATCATGCAAAAGCAACAAGTTATAAACTAGAAATATATAAGAAAAAAAAAGGGAAAGATCTAACAACTACAAAAATATGTTAATTGCACGCTATACATATAAATACCCTCCCTCCATTTGCTGCGAGGCTCCACACAGTCATTTAATTCATTTTTTTAATTTTCGCTCTATCATCCGGCATGCTTTGAATCAGTCTGTCACATCCACCATTTGAAAAGGGAAAAATTTCCCCTATGGACTTTTTTTCATCATAATGGTCATTAATAAGCTGTTTTTCTTGTACAGATGGCCTTTTTCGAATATTCGGAGTCGACATTTTGTTGTTGTTAATAAAATTGTTAACGTTTGTATTAATTTTCTGCGTTCCTAAACTTTTGGACGCCTGTAGTTTAATTAAATTTATTAATATATAAAAAACTAATATGTATTAATATATATATATATATATATATATATATATATATATATATATATATATATATATATATATATATATATATATATATATATATATATATATATATATATATAGATGCTTTATTTAACTACCATTATTAAACATTGGAAAATTCAACCAAATATTTTTCCCTTTTTTATAGATAAAGTTAGAAGCCATTCAAAAAACAGATCGATCGTTCCATAGGGGAGATTGCTAAAATATTGAAATGGTCTAAAAGCGTTGTTTTTCGGATTATTGAAAATAGAAAAAAAGATTTACCATTGACTGAAAAGAAAAAATCGGGCCGACCCCGAATAACAACTAAAAGGGAGGATAGAAAAACCACTCGATCATCTCGTTCTGATCGCTTTAAAATATCCCGGGATTTTACATCCGAAACTGGACACAAGATTTCCCGACAAACGATCTCACGAACATTAAACGAAGTTGGATTATTTTCAAGAAGTCCATATTCAAAGCCTTTAATTTTTATTAAGAATAAAAAGGCAAGATTGTTATTCGCCGAAAAAAATTTGTTTTGGGAAGAAAAAAAATGGGAAAAGATTCATTTTACTGATGAATCTAAATTTAATCTTTTCAGATCAGACAAAAGACCACATGTCAGAAGAAAAACTGGAGAAAGACTGTCCCCTAAGTGCGTTAAAAATACAGTAAAATTTGGAGGCGGCAGTATAATGGTATGGGTCATGATATCTTCAAAAGGAACTGGCCCCCTTGTGAGAATTCATGGAAAAGTTAATGCCCGAATGTACAGAGAATTGATTAGAGAACATTGGATACCTAATCTTTCTAATTCTGATATCTTTATGCAAGACAACGCACAGTGCCATAAAGCAAAAATATTTTTAGAACAGCTAAATAGATCCAATATTTGCGTTATGGATAAGCCAGCTCAGGGCCCAGACCTGAATCCAATTGAAAATGTTTGGAAAATTATTGGTGATAAGATCACAGAAAAACCACCAAAAAATCTTGATGATTTATGGGAATATATAAAAACATCCTGGAATAATATTTCACCTATAACATGTAAACGATTGGTTCTGTCTTGCAGCAAAAGATGCCATAGTGTGATTGAAAACAAGGGGCTTTTCACTAAATACTGAAAGGATTCTTTATTTTTTTCATGATGAATTTCCCTCGTTCCTTAACTTTTGGACGCCTGTAATTTAATTAAATTTATTTATATGTAAAAAAAAATAATATGTATTAAAATCAAAAATTAAAATTTTTTTTTTTCTTTAACTACCATTATTAAACATTGGAAAATTCACCCAAATTTCTTTTTTCTTTTTCATAGATAAAGTTAGAAGCCATTAAAAAAATGATCGATCGTTCCTTAACTTTTGGACGCTACTTTATATGCATTTAAACATATTTCTAAAATATTAATATAAAATTTTAGATTTACGCCAGTAATTTATGTATTATTATAATTTTGATAACCTAAGAAAAACACCTACAGTTTTTGTGTTACACACACACACACACACACACACACACACACATATATATATATATATATATATATATATATATATGTGTGTGTGTGTGTGTGTGTGTGTGTGTGTGTAATATATATATATATATATATATATATAATGTAGGATACACAATGTTTTCCAAAATTATTTCAGGCTGGCCCATATTTTCAGCAACGACTGATGACGTAACATATTTCCCAATGGAGATGATATAAAAGGATGTGGTGGTTTCGACGTATTTCGAACACGCACACGTATAATCACTGTATTAAGAAAAGGTTTATTCTCGAACGTGTTTGCTGTGTATAACTTGATTATCCGATTCTCGTGTGCAAAGACGCCTTGGTGTCTCACACGAGTCCTGCACATCTGCGTTACCAGATGAAGGATCTCGCAGACAGCTTTCTTATCGGTCTCAAAGATTAAATCGTATACTGATACAGAGTATGACTCTCATCACAAACTGTGCGGGGAATGACATTCTCTTTAAGTATAATTCAAAGTTATTACCATCCGAACTAATCACACCTGCATACGAACCCGTTTAGTAATTTGAGTGCAAGCATAGTATTCATCATTTTGGGTCTTAGATAAGAGACAAAATAAAGAAATAAACAATTAGAACTTAATGGAATGAATAGTGTATAATATTTTATATATATATATATATATATATATATATATATATATATATATATATATTCTAGTATGAGTGCCTGGCGTTACCCGGGTGTTTGGAGGGGTGTTGAGCAAAAACAAAAAGTTGTAGTAGGAAGGCAGACTCGAATCCATACCGTGGAGGAGGAAAAGAGCGGGAAAAAACGTGACGTCTTTGCTCTTACGCCCACCGCCAAACCGGAAGTGACGTAGGTTTAAATTAAGGCCAGGCAATCGAAAAAAGGGGATGACTTTCGAAAATATCGGTAAAAAAGCGACCCTTCCCTGTAGAAAAGTGCCCAGTTGAGGGTGAAGAAATTAATGTGTTTAGCCAATTGTTCGGTATTTATCGTCGGAAGGGTTGAGCTTCATAGCGATACTGATAAATGGAGATATTAGGGAAGACAGATGACATGTAAACCGGCGATAAATACTGGTCCTAGTCATGCCGATGTATGAATTGTTTTTAGAGATACGTTTCCCTATAGTAAATTTAAAAACGTGCATGGCGTTACTAGTTTTTAGCAATTTGTAGTCAGATGTCGCGTTATTGCATATTAGTAAGTAATTGGTTATGATTTATGTAATAAATGATGAATCTAAGTTTAGATTTTTTTTTCGGTGGTAGAAATGTGTTTATGTACGATATTTTTTTTGTTGATTTTATACGAAGGTAAATAAAAAAATTATCCTCTATTTTTAATTGTTTTATTGTTTTTGTTTATTTACAAACACAAAACAAGTAAAAGATTTATCATTTTTCTACATAATCTCCACCAATGTTGATGCAATTCGTCCATCGATCTACAAGATTATGAATGCCATGTGAGAAGAAAGTCTTTGGCAGGTCGCACAACCATTCATCCACCGCTTTGTCACTGATTCATCAGAAAAAAATTACCACCCCGTAATACATCTTTGAGTGGAGCAAAAGATGATAGTCGGAGGGAACAAGATCTGGGCTGTATGCAGGATGCTCCAGCACCACCATACCCAGTTTTTTTATGGATTCAATGGTTACTTTGGAAACATGTTGGCGTACTTTTTCATGCTGCAGCAAACCCTGTTTTTTATAGTAATCCTCGGCGTTTGATGCGAATTGCAGGTTTTAGGCGCTTGGCTAGCAAATCACAATACCTTGAATTGTTGATTGTATTTCCCTTTTCCAGGAAATCTTCCAAAATAGTTCTTTCAGAATAAAAAAAATTGGTTAGCATAAACTTTTATGCAGAAAGTTGACTCTTGATTTTTTTTTCTTTTCTGGGAAGGACAGTTGTTTCCACTCCAAACTTTGTCTGTTGGTTTCAGAATTGTAGTGATGATCCCATGATTCATCTCCAGTAAATATTCGATTAAAAAATTATTCACCATTTTTGTAGCGATCCAGTAAATTTTGACAGATCTCCACGCGTTTACCGTTGTGCTCTTCTGTAAGCTGTCTTGACACCCACCTTGCAGAAACTTTATTGTACCCAGGAATTTCATGAATAATTTCTTGAGAAGAGCTCAAACTGATTTGCAACGATTTTGCTACCTCACCAATGGTAATGCGCCGGTTTGCCAATATTATTTGTTTAGCTTGCACAGTTTTTTCTTAGTTTGTAGAGGTTGATGGACGTCCTGCTCTTTCTGCATGTTTAATACTGGTTCGGCCAGTTTTAAACTTCTGAATCTACTCGTATGTCGTTCTTTTCGATAATGCATTGTCTTCATATTGTGTTAAGAGTTTTTTTTTTTATAAATTTCTGTCCCTGATGAACCTTCCGACAACAAAAATCGAACCACAACACGTTGTTCTTCTCTAATGCATTGTGCAAGTGGAACGTCCATTTTTTACCAACTAAACGTAACACATGTTAAAACTGAACGAACAATTAAATTAGCTGATCGTGATCACGTGACAGAATAGTCGACGCGTGTAAATTTTTGAAAACGCTAAAGCGACATTGCGCTACAGAACAATGCGCGGATCATTTTTGATATACCCTCGTTTTTAGCGTGCATTTGGTTACATTAGAACAGGTCATTATTATTATTATTATTATTATTATTATTATTATTATTATTATTATTATTAGAGTTTTTTCAATTGAGAATTGTTTAATTTGTTGATCAACACTATGAT
>NC_136499.1:69797408-69809908 GCF_053919585.1 Euprymna scolopes
ACACATTTCCAAACACCCTGGCAACGTCGGACACCCAGGCTAGTCGTATATAAAACTTATAAACATGTGGATGATAGTAAGGCATTTTAAATAGGAAATGTTCTCTGGGAGCATCTTTCAAAAATTATTAGATAAAAATAAAGGAGAAAGAAATGATTTTAATTTGAAAAATATTTGCATTTTAATTGTGCTTTCTAAGGCATTTTGTTTATTTTCAAATAACAATTATTTAAAGATGCTTTCAAAGAAAAGTTTCCGATTCTATATACACTACTAATATTCAGTTAGTTTTCATTTAATGAATATATATTTTTATGTTGATTTAATGGATATACGTATTTTCCCTCTTCGTTGGCATATAGTTGTGCGGGATTACATATCGAATAGAAGTTAAAATTAATGTTAAACCGGAATTCAAATCGACAATCAGTGGTACAGTTCTACAGAGACACAATGATGATTCTTAGTTAAAGTAAAACATATATGTATGTTGATATTTAAATATATTTATTATATTTAATCTATATAATAAAGTAAAATCTGTTTTCTTCTGCCGCTTCAGCTATCATAGTTTTAAAGCCAAAAGCTTCATATGGAAATTGATTCCACCAGCCACATAGGTGGGGTCCTAAGGCGTGTTTCCATAAAATATACGTCCATTTCTTCTTCCTTTACACTTCTTTGGAATTCCTGGATTATCTGTTTCTTCTAAATAAAACTTTCAGAGAGAAAGCCGCAGACGTTTTGACTCATACTAATAAACTACTCGCATTCAGCGGAAATTTTTCTTAATGGAGAGATTTTCAATTTAAGCATCGTCAATTATTTCAAAATTTTACTACTCACTTGTATTTAAATAATACATAATATTTTTAATCAAATAAGGATCGTTCATTTCTTCAGTCTTCATTTAAATGTCTTCTGTTTCTATGTTCTATATATATATATATATATATATATATATATATATATATATATATATATATATATATATATATATATATATATATTCCGGTTTATATAACACATAACCGCTTGCAAATGTTTACATACGCTTGATGCTTTTAAATGCAAATACATTTTGACTTTCGAGCCATGTCTTCTTCAATAACCGAGGACGGAATGGATAAAGATTATATTTTCTGCTATTAAAATAAAATAATTAGTACAATACAATTTTCCTTATTAATAGCCATTAATAAGACAAATTTTATTATACTATCACCGTAAGAGCAAGTTCAGACAAACATACGCGATTTAGGGTAGGGCTCTTCCATGAAATGAGCGCTAAACAGTAACGAAAAATGTCTCATTGTAGAAAAGTTTCCCCTTTAATGACCGAGGACAGAACACATGAAGTGTCATATTAGAATAGATACGATATTTGCTCCGACTTGAAAATAAAAAAGCTATTAAAAAAATCCGTATTTAAAAAGAATATTTTCAGTTCTGCGGTGAAAAGAATGTATTTAAGATTTCTTATAATTTGTCCATAAAGGGTGGTGCAATAGCAAGCGCCCTTTTACAGTTAGAGTTCTCCACAACTAAAAGCCTCGTCTTTGACTTTCTCTGTACTCACGGAGTTACATTTAAGATCAAAATGCTATTGTGGCATTAAGACTTGGCCACGACAGCAACCTCTCGCTCAACCAAAATTGACAGCTTGGTCCCAGTCCTTTGGTCTCAGTCTAAGATTTAACTCAATCTTAGTTAACACCGGCTTCGCTAAAAGATTAAAAAATAAGGACTAGTTGGGCCAGGAAATATCTTGCTATGACTTCACAAAAGTCTGTCTAACTTCTGACCTCCATATATAAGGCCTTTACTTCTTTTGCAGAAATTTCAAGAACGCCATAATAAACATTCACCAAAAAAAGGGATACGTTTCGTATGTTAATGTGATACAATCGTACAACGTGCATAAGCCATGACAAAGTTACCTGCTTCAATAGGGTGGACATTCTCCGGTCCGATTTTTTTTCGATCGATAAGTTAGTGGTTGGTGTGCCATGTGCTATCGAGAATGCGAAGTAGTCTCTGCATTCAAGCCTACTTAACTGTTAACTGGAAATGTTATCCAAAGATCGCAAAGCATATTGCAAATGATGAATTAAGCATATTAAAAATAAACAACTTATTAGAGACAACGGTGGTAACATTCAATGACACTCGTTTGAGTTCTAGAGACAATGAAATAGTGTCTTCACGTATATGAATATATAATCTAGAAAAAGTTTAGGAAATGTTCGAGAACCGGAATTAGAATTAACAGGGAGAAATCCTAGATAAAGATACACTGGAAACCGTGAACAAAAATTCATGCTGTCTGTTTTAGTATTGAGTCACCGCTTATTCTGGCCAAGGGTAAAAGAACCGGAACTGATTGCCAACCAAAAAGTGAAGGTTACTATAAGAATACTAACATTAATCAACAGTATGAATTGAGTATTACTATTGAACTAATTGAGTAATTAGTTAATATTGGATTTGAAGATAACTGTTATATTCCTAAATACTTAGGAAATAAAGACAAACGTGAGTTACACCGAGTGGTATGTGTAATGGGGTTTATTTATAATACAGAAACGTAAGGCTGCTCGCCTAAGGTAAATAGAAGTACATAGTAACAAGTATGGGGAAGAAAGTCTGATAATCAACACGTAAGACTATCCGTCTTACTGCGACTGCTTGTCTGCCGCTGTCTGCCGCTGTCTGCCAAACAGTCCAATATATATATACAGTTTGTAACCGGTGTATAGCCAGTTATGTTCCTTCACAACACCTCCCCCTGAAGCTGAAATCTTCCTGATTTTAGCTTAAATACCTCTTCCTTTTAGGGTCAGGGCTTAATCTCCTGGTAACTTTTCTCTTTCTTGCGCTTTTCCTTCTGGTCAGCGTTACCCGGGGTAAAGGTTTCTGTCCAGCCCGTATGGTCGGTTCAGGCGAAATATTCATTGTTTGCGGTACACACGCTGGTTTTGGTATATCAAAAATATCGCACAATGTTTCCATTGGTGTCTCTTCCACATTTGGAGACAGTCTGGGACGTATTTGATTTCTGTGTCTTTTGCAGACAAAACTTAATCCTTGGATGGTATAGACCATGCTCCCAATCCTTTTTTTGATAATACCTTCAACCCACTGATTTCGTCCATTTTGAAAATTTTTGAAATATACATTTTCACCTGGGGAGAAGCACTTGGTATTAAGGTTTTCTTTTTTTGAAAACTTTCTTTTTCTCTGGTAGCAGCCTATCGAAGACAGATCTTATCTTTCTTGCAAACATTAGCTCAGCCGGGGAAGAATTGACATTATTATTAGGATTTGGTGTCACCCTGTAAATTGCTAAAAATGTTTGAATACATTGTTCGTCTGTGTCCGTAGTAAGATTTTTCTTAAGTGCCCTTTTAAACGTATCTACAAATTTTTCGGCCAACCCATTCGATCGTGGATGGTACACAGGTGTTGTCATATGTAGAATATTTAGTGAGTCACAGAATTCTTTGAATTCATGAGCAGTAAATGCTGTTCCATTATCGCTCACTAAGGTTTTTGGCACTCCAAAACGGCTAAAAATTTCATTAAGCGCACTCACAGTGTTTTTTGCTGTTGGATGTCTAAACTTAAATATTTCTGGCCATTTTGAAAAAGAATCTACAATAATCAAGTAAAAATAACCATTTATAGGTCCCGCATAATCAATATGCAGACGTGACCAGGGTAGGTCCGTCTTTGGCCATGGCGTCGTTTTTACTGGAGGATCTCGAGCTGCTAATTGACATCCTCTGCATGTCTTGACACATTTTTCAACTTCCTTGTCCATACCAGGCCAGTACACATATCCTCTCATAAGGGATTTCATTCTCGAAATGCCCGGATGACCTGTATGAAATTCCTTCAGAATTTTCCTCTGTAACGTTAGTGGAATTACGATCCTCTCACCATACATGAGCACATCTTCACAGATGGAAAAAGGCGTTGTTTGATCTACCTTTTTATTTTTTTTTATCCATCCCAATTGATTTTTCATTTTCTTAATGAAAATGTCATTTACTGCCTCTTTTTTTATTTTTTCGAAAGTTACCGGAAGTTCACGTATCATATTACACATTGAACTTGTACATTCACTTTCGTCTTTAAGCGCAGCAATTACCGTTTCTTCGAAACTTTCGCTTCTTTTAGGGATCAACCGTGATAATGCATCTGCGTGTCCTAACTTTTTTGAGGATACATGTTCCATCTTAAACTGATAGTTTAAGAGGGTTACAGCCCATCGCTGTAATCGATTCGCAGTATGTGTGGGAATGCCTTTCTTTGATCCAAATATGGTAAGTAGGGGTTTATGGTCGGTTTGCAAAATAAAAGATCGTCCATGGAGAAATCGATTGTACTTTGTAATTCCAAATATTATCGACAGCGCCTCTTTTTCAATTTGGCTGTAATTTTTCTCCGCTGCAACCAACGTTCTTGAAGCATGGGCGATAGCTTTTGTCCTACCATCCTCATACTTGTGAAGTAATACAGCGCCAACACCGTAATCACTGGCGTCCGTTGCTAGTATTAGTTCCTTTTCTGGATTGAAATGTGCCAATGCTAAGTCTGACAGTAGACATCTTTTGATATTTTGGAAAGCAGATTCACATTCCTTATTCCAGTTCCATTTAACACCCTTTTTCAGTAACTCGTTAAGAGGAGCTCTTTAATTATGTATGTTAGGGATGTAAATTGCATAGTATTGAACTAATCCCAAAAACGATTTTAATTTTGTCACTGAATCTGGAGCAGGCATCTTTTCAATTGCTTCAGTCCTTTGTGGATCCGGTCTTCGACCCTCTTTGTCGATTATTTGACCTAGATATTTAATTTTTTTCATAAAAAAATCGCATTTTTCTGGGCTCAATTTAAAACCAAATTCCTGTATTCTTTTGAATACTTCTTTTACATGCTTCTTATGATCTTGCAAATTTTCACTTTTAATTAGGATATCGTCAAGGTAGGCCATTGAAAATTCCAACCCTGCCAGCATCGTGTCCATAATTTGCTGGAAAATAGCAGGAGCAACCTTTAATCCAAAAGGAAGCCTCTTTAGCTTAAAAATGCCCTTATGAGTATTTATGCCTAAGTATTTGGAGCATTCATCGCTGATCTTAATTTGCAAGTAAGCATCTGAGAGGTCTATCTTAGAAAAAATTTTTCCTCCGTTAAGCTTAGAGAACAGATCTTCTGCGGACGGAAGGGGATAATTATGGTCCAATAGACAGTCATTTAAACCCGTTGAAAAATCTCCACAGACCCTTATTCTGTTATTTTTTTTCTTTACATACACGGTTGGACTTGCCCAATCTGTGTGGTTAACTTTTTCAATGACTTCCAGTTGTTGAAGTCTATCCAACTCTTTTTCGATTGCGTCCATCGCTGAAAAAGGCACATTCCTTTTAGGTTTGAATACTGGAGTGGCATTTTTCTTTAATTCAAATTTTGCCTCTGTCTTAATACAGAGTCCTAGTCCTTCGGCAAAAACATTGGGAAACTCAGTTTTCAAATCCTTCAGGAAGTCTTCCCTTTGGTTTGCTTTTTCTGCAGTTAAAACGTTACAAAACGAATTTATGGGTTTCTCCCATAAATTAAACAGGACAATCCAATCTACCCCAAACAGGCATGTATTCTTTCCTGGTACGACGTACACTTTGGATTTATGAGTCTGGTTAGCGAATGTCACTTTGCATTTTAATTCTCCCTTGAACTCTAATCTTTTGCCGCACACACTTCTCGCCGTCTTTCTGGTTTTCGTTAATTCAGGTCGACCTATCCTTTTCCATATATCTTCATTTATAATACTCATATCTGCACCGCTATCCAGAAGCAATGTAACCAGATGTCCATTTATCCGAACATCAACATATTTCCGTCTTTCGCAGCTTTTTTCTTTATTCATGCGAAGCGTATTTACATTATCGGTCCCTTGTCTTTTCTTCTGGGCACAGTATGTTCCCTTGTGACCTCTGAGACCACATTCATAACATATTTTGTTCCTAAACCAGCAGGTCTTATTGTTGTGTCTTAAACTACCACAACATTTACACTTTAGCTTTGGGTCTTTGTATCCTTTAAGGATCCTGTGTTCTTGGAACCTGGACTTTCTTGTGGTCCCTTGCCTTTTTACTTGCTGCACCTTAAAAATATTTTTCTCTTCAATGCGAGTGTTGTCTTTCTTTATGTTAATCAGACGTTGACACTCTTCAGTGACTTTTTGCAATGTTATGTTAGGATCCGCCTCCATAATTGTTAGGATCCGTGAACGTATATCTTTGTCCCTTGGTGCTGTGAGACCTTGTACAAAGATTAAACATTTAAATTGGTCTGCGGAAATTTCATTCAATTTAAATGATTCGCATAAACAGTTCACAGTGCAAGCATATTCTAGATAGTCTTCAGCTTCTGCCTTCTGAATGTTCAAACATTTGTATCTAGAGTGAAATAGGCTATCCCTTTTATCAAATATTTTCGACAAGGTACTAATTGTTTCCTCGAACGAAACCTCCTCCGGTTTTTTTGGTAGAATTAGATTTGCATACTTGGTGTTTTCATCAGTACCCAGTTTTTGTAGTAGCAGGGTAACTTTTTCCTCATCGGTCCAGTCTAAACATCTTTTCGTAAAAATTGTTTCGTATCTTCTGTAGTATGCAGGGAAAGTAACACCAGTATCCGGGGAGTAACGAAATTCCGTTAGTGAATTTGAAATACCTTCGGCAGAAAAATTAGTCTTCTTCCCGGTCGACGTTAGAATTAGCTTTTCTAAATTATTTTGCTGTGTCGACATTTGTCGTTGTAGTATGTTTGTTTGTTCTTGTTGTGCCTCTAAAGTTTTTTGTGTTCTTTCTTGTTGTTGTTGCAGCTGTTGCTGTAGCTGTTGTTGTTGAATTTGTTGTTGTTGTTGTTGTTGCGCTAAAAATTGTTGAGTCATTTTTGTCTGTTCCTGGATGCTAAGGGCTAGAGCCTTAGTTAACTCTGCTAATTGTTCCATGTTAGCTTCTAGTACAAAAATGTCTTTTCGAATTCTACACAATAATTCCAAAGAAAAATCGTAAATTTACGTATATCGTAAATTAGTAGCAATATGCAGACACAACACGTTTCAACAAAGTTCATCCATAGTAATTCAACAGGCTTTGTAAAATAATTCTTTTTTTTTTTTTTTTTTTTTTCCAACAACGTAAGTTCATACACAAAATATTTCTTACTTCCCACGACAAATAGTTCCAATTATTTATATAAAGGCAATAACAAACAATTAATTTTCCAAAAAAAAAAAAATATATGGCTGCCGTTCCCACGTGGCATAAAATGGTACAATAGTCGTTGTATTTATATTTTTTCTTTCGAAACTCGTAATCCTTTAGTGTAGTTTCGAATTCAACTTGCGACCATTTTTTTTTTTTTTTTTTTTTTACTTGTCAAAATAAATATAAATTCCACTTTACCTTGAACATGTTTCTATAATTTCTTGTGAGTTCTTTACGAAGAAAAATCCGTACTTTTCGCTACTTTAGGTAGGAAAAATTTTTAAATTCATTGACGCACGTGGTCAAAAATCCTTGTGTAGTTTGTTTTTTTCATAAAACAAAAAAATCCTTGCATTGTACACAGTCCTTGGTACGGTAATTTATCTCTGTTAAGAGAAAGAACATCCTTTCGTCGCCATTGTTATATTCCTAAATACTTAGGAAATAAAGACAAACGTGAGTTACACCGAGTGGTATGTGTAATGGGGTTTATTTATAATACAGAAACGTAAGGCTGCTCGCCTAAGGTAAATAGAAGTACATAGTAACAAGTATGGGGAAGAAAGTCTGATAATCAACACGTAAGACTATCCGTCTTACTGCGACTGCTTGTCTGCCGCTGTCTGCCGCTGTCTGCCAAACAGTCCAATATATATATACAGTTTGTAACCGGTGTATAGCCAGTTATGTTCCTTCACAACAATAACCAAGCTGTAATCAACAGGGAATTAGTTATGTAGTAATGTGTTCCACAAATGGAACATTCTGATAATGAATGTCTTGTTTTGTTGTGGTAATAAAACGATTCCTCGTTATGAATGTCTTACAAGAAGGAACAAATGATCGAAGCTCAGTCGAGCACCTTCCATGGAAATAACGATAGAATAAATGGAACCTAACAAAGTATCTTCTGTAAGAAAGAGAAGAACTTATAACCCTCCCACTATCTTCATAGTTTAGTTTCTACTGGATTACTTACTTATGCTTGACAGTCGAGTCTACCTTTTTATACCACAAGAAGAAATCAGATATGTGGATTCATACGTGCCCCAATATATTAGAGAAAATGATGGTAAAACCCTGACAGTATTATAACACCGCATGACAAGTCAATAGCTGTGTCACTGTCATTTTCCGAAGATACTGTGTAATTACGATGGTAAACGTCTGATGCAAATATACCGAGTGAGTTACAATTGAAACAGAATAGAACTAAGAGCACTAAAAATTCTTTGGATATTTGCTGTAACTATGGTAACCAATCCGTTTTTACCAGCGAGAGATCCATAGGAAATGAGTATGAAATTAAAAAAAAAACTATTAAGCTCCAAAGCTATTTAATTGAAAGGCACCAAATTGTGAAGAAAAGAGTTTGCAAATCAAGATGCAATAGTATTTAAGCGATTAACCGTTACCGTAACAAAAGGTAGTGTATTTGTAAACATCTATCTATCCCATCACACAAAATTTTGCTGAAGAAATAATGAAAGGAAAAATTCAAATTTATTTCTAAGATGAGATGTTTTTCCTTTATTTTCTATAGAGATTTTGTTTCCTTTCCAATTTGAAAACGTTGTCTTTATTTGCTCCATTTCTGCTAAAATATTTGATGTTCACTTCTGTTAAAGCTATTTTTTCGTTGAAGAAATTTGCTTATGACTCGTCAAAATGCCACGTATAAAAAAAAAACTAGGAATCTGCACTTTGTTACGTTCGGCAATCGATGGTTTAGTTACTTCGCCCAAGATTTGCCTTAAACCACAAAAAAAAAGACTCGAAACAAAACAATGTTTAACGTTGTTTACTTTTCAATGCTTAATGTCACACTCATTTCCCTATGCACAGCGGTGTTTCTACTGGATGTCTGTATGAAGGTAACAAAGCACAGTCGTTCGCACTTTTCGGAATGCTTCAGTTAACCGTATTTATGAAAATCTCTTTTTTATTCATTCATGTCTAAAAACAACGAAACACGAATGTTATTTTAATCATTCAGCTATCAACATTCCTAAACCATCACATGTCAAACATTCGATTTGTTAACTTATATTTTGCGTAATCTGCTGATACTCTCGTTGAATATTATGAAATATTGTGTTATTATTGGTTATTCTAACTGAGAGAAGAAGACATTGTAAAAGATAGCGAACGGCGTAGAAGAAAGATTTATATCGATAATTATAGAAGTTGAAATAACCGATGGAAAACCGTTTCGGATTACGTGTCTATTCGATTTTCACAGACTGGAAGAGGAAGCAGAACTGATTTTAAACATCGAGGGACGTGTTGGTGGAGAAACAGTCGTTTACTTTAAATGTTGCTTCTATTGCACTTTGGAAAGAAAGAAAAATCAAGATTTCATGATAAGTACGATTTTTTTTTCGTTGTTGAATAAATTCGGCAGCTTCTGGACAAATTCCAAATTCTACAGACAACGGAATTCTTTATTTTGAATAGTTTAAAATGGTTTTAAAGGAATAAAGACAATATTAGCGTGTAAAGATACTCTAACTTATTACAAAAATATCTTTATATAGTTTCGGAATAGGCGATGGATTACATTTCTTAATACGATCTCTCTATCCATTGCAATTCTTCAAAAATAATATGTCTATTAATGTGTAATACGAATGGATTATTTAACATTGCTATGACAAATATTCAAACATGCCCGCATCATAGACGAAAGTAAACTTATGTGTCACGTAACTATCTTCTTCTTTGAAAAGATTTACTTGTGCATAACAAAACACTAAGAATTCTCCTCTTTCTCCGTGGTAATTTGGTTGGCCGCATTGATAGGTGTTCAGATTGTAAAGTTAAAAAGTAAATTGGGCAAGGGATTTTAATCGTAATAGTCATCTTCCATACTGATGATTTCAGCAAAAGTATACAAACATGTATATGTAGATAAGAATTAAAAAATATTTATAATAATATTTTTTTTAGTTGTATTTTACTTCAATTGAAGTTCTCAGAAATCAAGGGGCCCACTACCTGGGGCTCACACTTGAACTCTACATGAGATACATAGATATTCGAATGTTTCATTTAAGTTCTTTATCTCTTAAACATTGAGTTAGTAAAGAAATTGGTGACATAATTTTCCTCCTCCCAATTAACCATTTTCATATGTTGCAGTATATATTTTATTTTGGTCTCTTGATCTTACTGGATTCCAGCACAAGGATTCATCTGGTCTGGTGGAGTATCCAGCTTCAGCTTCGTGCTGCTACTTGAGGTAGCATCACTTGGAGAAGGTGTACCATTCCTCGTAAAAGCTAATGTAAGTCTTATATAGGCTGCAAATATTATGCGATTTTGAATATTTGATCAGTGTTTACTTTTATGGAAAAGTATTTCCATGCCAATTTGTTCTGGCAAACTCCTTTACTAAGATACCTTAGACACTCAACGATGGTGTCTAGTAGGCATTCAATTTCTCTCTACTAGTAGACATTTAATTTTATGTATGGATGTGTATGTGTGTAAAGATATGCCTCCGTTCAAAGAAACAATGGATACTCTTTATAAATGATACTTGCGCGGGATTTTCATACAGAAGCGATAGCTCAGCACTCCTAAAATTTACCTTTGCTAAGCTATAAAATATTGTTACAATTGGTTATCAGCTTGTTTAGAAATTTTACAAAACTAGACTACTTATTATTTTCCAAACAAAATTTTAAACTGATTTCACTGCGACAGAACTTCGAAGAGTGTTTTGTTGTTGTTTTGTTTAATCATTCGCTTATATCATATTCGTAGTTTGGCAAAGCCACAAGGGGGACAACCAACCAAAAAAAAAACCCTAAGCAAAATTTATCCCCGAGCAATAAAAGTGAAGCTGGCCTGCCAGGACACTATATCTACGAATGTAGGTAAATTTGGACATATTTTATTGGTTGGAAAATATAGGTTCTTTGTTACCAATTGTCATAAAATTTTAATCATAGAATTATAATTTTCATGTAGTTTCGTCCCATGGAACCAAAGATATGACCATTTCTGCTACCAGTATAGATATGTCAATATCAATATCAACATATATATATATATATATATATATATAGGGAAAGAGAGAGAGAAAGAGAGAGAGAGGGGGAGGAGGAGTGAGTGAATGAGTTAGATAGATAGATAGATAGATAGATATACACATTGTCGGCAATTTTATACGTTCCAAATCTCAACGACGATAGATCAGAATTTTACAAACGGAAGCTCGTTGGAAAGGTAACGACCTGATTTGTGTAGTGGGCTATGCGCCATTTGCTCTATAGGTAGCCCCTTAAGGGGATCATTCGTTATGCAAAGCCTATTTTTGGCACTTTTTTACATCCATGAAATGTTTCAATCGTAGTCATATGTTTTCATAGTTTTGCATATAAATAACAAAATATCTGATATTTCCAGAAAACCTCTTACCTTAATGGAGGAGAGACAAAAACTTGCTGGTTTGCTTTCAAATGATGTAAAATAACAGCAAGGGGAGATTTGATTTCAAATATTTCTTGTGTGTTATATCTCCCCTCTGGTTATGAAAAGTAAATTTCACAGTGTATGAGAATTATTTGATACTGGAGATATTCATAATCATACTCTATTTTCAAAAGAGAGGAAATATAACGTATGAGAAAGACTTTAAATAAAGTCGCCCCTTGCTGTTATTTCAGATCATTTGGAACCATAAGCTTTCGTCTTCCCTTCATAAAGCACAGAGGTTTGAGGGATATATATATATATATATATATATATATATATATATATATATATATATATATATATACTAGCAGGGGTGCCCGGCGTTGCTCGGGTGTTTGGAGGTGTATGCTGTGCAAAAAAAGCAAAAAAACAAAAAAAATGGTTAATTTTTTAAAACTTTGACCCCTATTATGACCCCTTAAAATTTATTGTTTCGGGCTCAAATCACTTTATTAAGTTAGATCTATGTTCAAGGTACCTATATCTAAAATTTCAAGTGTCTAGACCCAAAATTGTCGAGGAGTTTGGTAGAGTTCTTAAAGGTCAAATCGTTGAAATTTGACCCCTTAACAGCCAAATTTCTGGCTGACACCCGTCACATTGATTTTTCCAAATCTCAGTACCCGGTATTTCAAATTTCGAGTCTATAGACTAAAAATTGACAGAGTTATTGCGTAGGGAAATGTACACAGACAGACACACAGACATTCAGACAGACAGACAGACAGACACGTT
>NC_136499.1:69814908-69862408 GCF_053919585.1 Euprymna scolopes
AACAATTTCATTTTACAGTTATTTTGTGGCTTTATTTTTATTTTATCGGCAACGCTCGGTTTTATCCGGCTGTTGACGTCATCCGCCGGACAAAGGCAAGCAAATGCTGAGTTACGTCCGGTTCGTTAAATGCACAAGTACCATATATATATATATATATATATATATATATATATATGCAGGATGACAAAAGAACGGGACCCCAACTCTAATTAGGCACCGTTTCTTAGTGTTTTGTCCGAATGAAATGACACTTTGGTCATAACTAGTTTATTATATTCAAAACATCGCATCAAAACACTAGGGTCTTTGGCTTTTTTTTTTCTCCGTTCTACAGCATATGTTCTAGATGGCCTCCATTTAGCTTTTGTTTTTTTTGTTTTTTTCTGAGGGGGTCACTGTGTATATATATGGAAATCTATAATTTATTTCCCTATGTTTGCTGGTCTTTCTGTTTGTCCGTTTCACTTTGGTGGCTCTGTTAACGACTAACCTACCGAGTACAGAGTTTGAACATTAGTTATCAGGCCCCATAATCTAGTGTCTTTATGCGCGTGTCCAATGATTTGGTTGTACGAATGAGACATGTAAATACCGTATTCATCGGTTCGATACATATTCTCTTAAAAGGGTTCAATCTTCGTTTTGGCAGAGAAACATGAGGATCAGTTAGTTGTATGTTCTGTTTGATTATTTATGGGTCGGTTTATCACAGCATCTGGAAGCGTTGGATTTCAAGACGGCCAAGTTATAATTTGCAAGGAGTCAAGGGATGCTGTTTTTCACAAAAGGAAAATTGTTTGCAAAAGCAGTTCTATCCATGGAAATGTCGCCTTACATTAGGCGCATCGAAGAAGAAGAAGAAGAAGAAGAAGAAGAAGAAGAAGAAGAAGAAGAAGAAAGGGAAGTCTTTTTTACGCTAGAGAGGAAAGACGAGTTCTTGCTGTAAAGGATGATCCAGTGGTTGGAGCTCAGTCGAGTGCTTTCCAGGGAAATAATGATTGAGTAGTGAGTGTCCTATACGAGAAAAGGGACTGCAGGGCGTCAATCTACGTATCATATCGCGAGATTTTGAAGTCGATTTCGATTCCTAATCTGGATATCTCCAAAGAGATTGGATCCAGTTGCTGCGACCGATGTGAAAATTTTCCATTAATTAAACATCGATTAAGTTATATCGATGGAAAAATTATTGGTTATTTAATTGTTTTCAATCAGCTTTAAAGCGTTCGATCTGAATAAGTAAAAAGACGATTTGTTGTTATTTATTTTCTTTCATCTTAATTGAGCAAATAATCGATCTATTGGAAACCGACTATTACCTCATCTTTTAGTTGCTGTTCCACGACGTTTCGACCAGCTATTCCTCCGGCCTTCGTCAGGTGGTAATTGCGATGGGATAGGAATCTCCGAATCTCCTTACTGCATTCTCAGCAATTACTGCCTTCCATAGTTGTTTTTCGTCTCACCACGTTTTGGCCAACTAAGCCGGCTTTGAGTAGGATTGAAACCACTATCTTCAGAAAATGCTCACCGGGAACTGTAGAGATTCAACGTCTTTACCCACTGAGCCCCGAAGACGAGTTGGTCAATTGCTATTATTTTGTTTTTGCGTGTAAACTATTTTAGATATTTTTCTTACATGACGTACATATTATCTGTCAATTTTCCTCTCATATTAATAGATTGAACTGAATCATTCTCTTAAGCAATGTAATTAAATGTCAATATAGGAGAATCCTTATATAACTTGCTGTACTCTTGTCATACAGGTATTTGAAATTGTTGCAGATTCTTAATAATTCAATATGTTATTGCTATACGTCTTATGAGATGACTGACCAATTTTTATGATTTCAGGTTCAAATGAACAGCTACAGCGGGTATTGGAATCCACCTTACTAAAACCTGATTGTTACAGGTGGTGAATTTCAAAAATTCAATCTGGACGAGAGGACACTTTAGCAGAACAATATTCAATAAAATTCCGTTTTAAATTTTGAGAAAATGCCACAGAAACCAATAGAATGCGTCAGACTGCTTTTGGATCATCTTGCATGAATCGAGCCTGTTTTGAGTGGCATGAGATATTCAAGAAAAGCAGAGAGTCTGTGATAGATGATAAAGGGGTGTGGGAGGAGTAAGGAAGTCAGAACACCAGAGTTGATTGGCCAAATAAAGAATTTCATGGATAAGGACTGTCGTGTGTCTATACAGAAAATAAGTGCACAGTGTGTGTCAGTGTGTGTAATGTACACAAGGTTATTCACAAGGAACTGAAGATACGGAAGATTTGTACAAAGTTTGTCTCAAGTGTGCCCCATCCTTGTCACATACAATTTGACTAAAATGGGCATTAAGACAGTTTTCACCCTACCTATAGTCTATATTCTACTCCCTGTGACTTTGATTATTCCCTAAGCGCAAGAAAAAACATTATAGGTTGTCGTTATGAGACAATTAAGGGATGAAAGAGGCTGTGACGAGGGTTATTTACAAAATGATCTCCCAGAAGTAATTGGAACGGTATAACAAGTGCATTGCAGCCGGGGGAGATGACTCCGAAGGGGACTAGAGTTTCATATGTGTACTATTAATAAAAGTTCCCATATGAAAGCTTAATGAAGGAACCTCGTATATGTTTTTTTTCTGGGTTGTTTTATCATATCAACTGTATTCTCTCAGTCCGTATCTTTGTTCCCAACTGTGCCGAAGCACCTGGTACATTGATTAAGACCAAACATCATTCTGCTATCTTGGGAAAAAGTATGTACAACCTAGAAAAGTTTACTCAAGTCAATGTCTGCGCTGGCATACAGCTTAGGATTATCAATGAAGAGCAAGTGGTTGACTTTATTGTTTGGGTCTTGTTGTCTGCATATAATTCCGAATTCAGTTTAATGTCATTCTGCCCTGGACATAGATGTTTTATCATTTAATGTTATACATTTTCGAAACAAACGAAATAGAGATCATTAAAAGATAACAGATTGTGGCAAATGATAGACTCGTAAATAATATTGAATGGCTGATACAAAAACTATACAAGGTTCCTCTAAACCAAAATAGAAATAAAAAAATTATCATTTCACGTGACAATGTTTTGTTTTCAATTTGTCAACTGCACTTATACATAATTGTGACTATTATTAACGGGTGCTTTTTTTTATTTGTCAACTATACGCATATATAATTGTGATTATCATTAGATGATGCTATAACCTAGTGGATGTTGTGTTTAGAAGAATTCCGATGAGTTAAGGACGAAACAGCTGATTCTAAGCATGAGTAAAACTCAGAAATACGATATGTCCTTAAATGATCGTAGGAGTAATTATGATATCACAAAAAATTCCGAAATAAAAACTTCAAATTAAAATCCGCCTGTATCAAAACAATGTCTAACCGAATTTCATTGTAGAATACTACTCAAAGTATATATATATATATATGTGTGTATATATATATATATATATATATATATATATACACATATAATATATATACACACATATATATATATATATATATATATATATATATATATATATATATATATATATATATATATATATATATATTATGACGTGTTCCGGGTCTAGCCTAGGGGTTAGGAATTTCGCAAGAAATTCTATGCCCAAATACACGTCGTAAGAAAAAGAAAAAGTGTGGAATTTTGCCGGCCGTAATACTATCACAACCGCATGGCATTTCCCAAGTTTCGAATCAGTGAAATCGTCATGGACTACCCGATAACATTCACGTTTAATAACAAAGATGGCAGGGAATGAAAAAGGCCGGACACCAAATGAATAATGTTAAAATATATAAATTTATTATTTAAACAAAAAACAAATGAAGAATATAAAATAATAAAACAGTCATAATGAGAGTCCAGTCACAGACAACATCAGATCAGGATGGGGAGGGGTCACTGGTGGAGATATATTATTTTTCTCTTCCTTTTCTCTCCTTTTCTTTCTTTTGGTTTTTGTTTTTTGTTTGTTTGTTTGTTTGTTTTTTTGATAAAACAGAGTTACAGTTAAAACAAAATATTAGAATATTCAAAATGAAAGTCGGGTCACAAACTTTGGCAAAACATAAGGACACAGACAAAACAAGATATCAGGATAATCAAAATGAAAGTCGGGTCGCAGACAATATCAGGTTGGGATGGGGTTATGATTTCTCTTTTCTTTTGATAATGCATAAAGTCACAGTTGAAACAAACATTAGAACAATCAAAGTTAAAGTTAGGTAACAATGTTCTTTCTCTCCTTATCTTTCTTTTCTTTTTCCAATTCTTTCGCCTTTGTGCTTGTTGGGGAAAGAAATTATTTCACGGAAAGAACTTGACTGTCACTGAGCGGGCTGAGGGGGGTGAATATGAGAGAATGGATATCGAACGATACTTAGCTTTTTTTGGTGGGAATTTATCCCCTGACGCGCGCATTTCGATGACGTGATAATGTCCTTAGTTTTTCTTTATCACTTCTTTTACTTTCTTCGTCATCTTCGATATGCGGTTTGTCCTGACAAAGTTCTCGGGTAGAATGGTTTTCGTTACATTGTGTTGACCAAGGTAATTCCATGTTGGAGTAAATGTCCCCTTTTGGTCTCATGGCCGCCAAGTTGAATTGAGCTGATCATTTGTCGGTCACCATGCGTCGTCTACGCGGGTGCATATTCCTGCTTTTTGGGGAGCAGAAAATATTGCCGTCGTTTCACAACCGTTGTCAGCTTGAAACTAAACTTTTTCGCGCGTTTTCCTACCGCGCTTAACGTCACGATCGCCTGATGTCGGTTGTCATGGTTACCTATGTTTGCGTGGGTGTTTGACTGCTGCTTATAGTTGATCAGTGAGGGGGAGGGGTTGTGTCGTTCGATTATTCGCTGTTCAACTTAGGAAGGGGAGGTGTGCTGCTTGACTTGGAAGGAGGGAAGGGGAGATTTGTCTGGCTTGACTTGGAAGTGGAGAAGGGGAGGTCTGTCTGGCTCATATCTATATATCCATTATGATATAAGGAGGGGGTATATATGTTTCTCCTAACAATATATATATATATATATATATATATATATATATATATCAATTTACATTTCTCCAACACTAGGTAAGTTTGCTAACAACTAAAAATTATGACTCTTTCTCAATGTAAACATATTTTAGTTTACTATGCGAAAATAATTCAGCACGATAGTAACATCAAAAGATTAATAAAGTCTTGACGCTATTTCCATTAAAACTAGACATCTCGCATATTAATTACAAAACTTGTCACAATTTTGAAAATTTCTAGTGTAGTAATCACCATTAATAAATTATTATCTGTGAAACGTTTGAATGTTGCACGTAATCACGTTCGTTTACAATATGTCATTATTACGCTCATCTTAAAACTAAACAAGTTTAAAGAAATGACTAAGACCACAATATTACTAACACTGGCTGTTTATTATTTGATGAATTAGATCGTAAGTTATCACGAAAACTATTATATTAAGAGAAAACACACGGAATTAATATAAATCAATTTGATTGGAATGCTAAATAGACTATTCGATTAATGGAAGTACTAAACAATAAGAAAATCCATTAAACAAAAATACTTCGCTCTCTTTCCCCTCTCCCCCTCTCTTTCTCTCATTATATATATATATATATATATATATATATATATATATATATATAAACAGCGAACATTCCAAATTCAAATATATATTTATTTTACTTACATAGTATTTTCTGGTCTTACACGCCTTTCGTTGAATATTGAGAAAAAACAAAAACTCATAAGAGACAGTTTATATGTTCCTTGGGAAAACAAAACAGTTGGAGATTTATCAACTGTTTGAGCATATAAACAGTATCTGATGAGTTGTTTTCTTTTTCACCATTCAACAAAACAACAAAACAGGCATAAGACACAATAAAATATTATGAAATTAAAAATAAATATATGTTTGGATTTTAAAAGTCCATTACTGATATATATTCTCTAAAAGTGTAAAGGCGTTTTCATCGAGATTAGTTCTGCTGATTGGCAAATAATTATATATATATATATATATATATATACATATATATATATGTATACAAATATATACATATATATATATATATATATATATATTTATATGTATATTATATTATATATTTTATAATAGAAAGTATATACAGGGTGTCCTAAAAAATTGACGTCATTTTAAATGCCAATATTTCAGAAACTACTATGTGTATATTAATGAAACTTTTAATCATCATGCTTAATTACTTAACATTTCAAAGTAAAAAAAACAAATGTTCGTAGATTCTATAACCGAGTTAATAATTTTCACAAATGTTTAGTAGGAACGACACCTGTGACTCTGCATATGTCAAGTCGGTAAGAAAATTCGTGCCAACTACGCTACACCTTGTCTTTGGTAACGTTCTTCAGTGTAGCAATGATTCTTCAATGTCAACAGGAAGAGGGTGGACACAAACAAGTCCTTTCACCTATCCTCAGAGGAAAAATCACACGGTGTCAGGTCAGGTGATCCTGGTGGCAATTCCAGCGACAAATTGTCTTCCTCACCAACACACCCAATCCATCTCCCTGGCAGATTCTCATTGAGATAGGCCTATGCAGTGAGCATCTAGTGATGTGGAGCCCCGCCCCGTTAAAAAATGAAGCTTTCATGTTCATTTGAAATAAGCTGATCAAATAGCCAGTTCTGAAGCATTTGCAGATAAACATCCACGTTCACATTTCCTTCAAAGAGAAGTAGTCCATGAATTTGATTCTGTGAGATCGTGCAGAACACATTCACTTTTGGAGAGAGGATCTCGTGCTCAATTGTGACATGGGAATTTTCCTCGCCACAAATGCGAACATTATGCTTATTGACTTTGCCATTCGTATGAAACGTGGCTTCATCACTAAAAATTAGACGATCATCGAACTCGTTTTTTTTTTCAAGTTTCTCTAGCATATCAACAAGTAATTCTATACGTTTTCGCGTATCATCTTCCTTTAAAAACCGGAACTTAGGGTTTCATTTTCAATCCTTTCCTCGCCAAATTGTTGCTCGAGGAATCCACGCTTGCTCTTCTTACACACAATAAAGTCAGTTTCTGCTCGTGATGTTAGAAAAATTCGACATCAACTTATCAAGCAGCCTGTCAGCAACAGTGCTGCTATATTTGACAGTGCTGCTATATTTGACAAGAAAAAACGTTTGGTTTCAGCTCAGAAATACATGAAAACCAAAATGTTCTTTTCACCGATGAGACCAGAGAAATCCTTGTGGGACCAGATGGGCTGCCCAAAGGTTGGAGTCCTCTTGGATTTACCCCTCATTGATTCCGTCATCAACAGAGAGGTGGAGGTGTCATGTTTTGGGCTGAAATAATCTGCGATGAACTAATTGGATCATTTTGAGTTGCAGAAGGTGTGAAATTTACAAGCCGATCTCATATTTTATTTTTAAATAAGCATTTGTCACCATGATCTTCCATTAGCGTGTCACCGAAAAATTGATTTTTATGCACGACCATCCGCCATACCACTCAGCCAAGACTACGACATCATATCTTAAATTATTAAGTATTAGTGGAGAAAATTTGATGACATGGCCACCTTGTTCTCCAACTATAAACCAAATTGAGCAGCTCTGGTCAATAATAAAGATAAAAGTTTATGAAGGAGGTGTTCAATTTTCGTCGACAGATGAACTTTGGAGGAAGATTTTGGAAGTTTCCTATAGTACCACATCATCTCAAATCCGCCGATTGACATCATCAGTTGACAAGAGGCTATTTAATGTGATTTTGAAGAATGGAAGTTATGTTGATAAATAAATATTTCCTTAAACAACATAATGTGAAATTCGTTCTTCATTTTGGTTAATATTGTTACTGTATATGTGCTTTATTTCATTACCGAAAATATATATGTTTATGCACTAGCAGTAAAGTGATACACAAATTACTATAAAATAGAAAAATTAGTATAACTTTCAAAATATTTATTCAAATTTCACAAAAGTCAGGGAAATAAGGCACCTTTGTTATGTTCTTCCAGTGTACCACATTTCACTTCTCTGCGTTTCATAGCAATTTCAGAATTAAAAAAATATTGACCTCCAATAAAGCTATACACTAGGTTTATACGCGTTAGACATACCAGAGTTCTTATGTAGCATTCGAATGCAATTTAAATATTTTGTGATGGTTTACTTGGTGGAAAATGTTTCCTAATGTCATTTTCTCCTGAAAAACTTTTGCACAGAGAAATCTTAGAAGTTAGAGGATGGTGTTTAGTAGGTATTCAAAATTTCTATTTTAGTTTCATTTTGCACAATTCAAAGTTCTCAGAAGTTAAGGGATTTCCTTCCTGAGGCTAATACTTGATTTCTGTATGAGACACGTATGCATTAAAGTTCTCCTTTATCTCTTATGCACTTAATAAAGAAGTTAAGAACATGATTTCCTAAAGTCAATAAATCATTTTAACATCTTATAATATACCTGACTTTACACGATTCCAGGACAGAAATACATCTAGTCTGGTGTAGGTAAACTATAGCAAATATATTTTATTTGGGCCGCGAACACTATACAATTTTGAATATTTAGTCAGTGTTTAGAGAGTGGAGCGATAAAATTGTTGCTCTAGAAAAGATGATATGATTCTATTTCCGTTTGAAAATCGGTTTTCTTCTTTCTTTTTCTGCAGACCATTTACTAGATGTCCAGTTTACAAATCCAAAGCGATAGAAGCCTTTTATCATGCCTGAAAGTGACACAATATTCAACGAGCGAGATTGGAGATGCGCCGCTGTACAATTCATGCTCTCTACCGATCCAAGTTATGATAACAGAACCATTGCCAGCACCCTTAAAATGCAAACCCTTAACAACGCTTAAGTTTCCGATCACGGTTATGGTATTTTATATGTTTAAGTGAGGGCCACATGATGCTACCTCACATTTTCGAAGTCGTCTTGAAAATCAACACCAAAGTGTACCTGGATGCGCTGAAGAGTGTAGTGATCCCCTAGTGCAATTAGGTGGCCGCTGGTAGACCCTGGGTGTGGCAGCAGGAGTCAGCGTCGGCTCACAAGTCCAGTGAGACCCAAGCTTGGCTTCAGAATGAGTACTGCGCCTTTGTACCCTTCTCTCACTGCCCCTCCTCCCCCAACCTGACCGTGCTGGACAACTTCGTTTGGTCATACGTAGATAATATCACTAACATGGCCTCCCACAACACCAAAACCAGCCTGATCGCGACCATCCGCCGAGTATTCGCCGGGCTCCTGCCGGCACTTGTGGAAAAAGGCGTGCTCCCATTTCGGCGCCCGTATCGAGGCGGTGATTGAAGCTGAAGGTTGCTACATTGAATAGATGTCAGATCTACTACGTAATCAAGTTATGCAAATTTACTTTTTCAATAAAAATTTTTAAATGAAGCTTTAGTTTTTTGGGGTTTTTTTTTTTTTTAGGGCGACAAAATTATTGTTTCATCTTGTAATTGTAGCAAAACGTATCTCCATGCCAAGTTGTCCTCATAAAATCCTGTACTGAGAGATCTTAGACACTCGAGGAGAGTATCTCCAAGAAAGTATTTAAGTTCTTCCTTCACTCTGGTATGGTCATCTATGTGATTTGGAGCTAAGGCTTAGAGGTAATACCTTTTAAGTGCAAGTAAGTACAAAATATCAGCGTCAATAAGCTATCTATAAATTAATGCTTATACGAGCAATTACAATACTAGGCGCCAGTCAGAATTAATAATTTATTTACCTCAAGTTTTGACAAACTTCTTGGCTTGACCATTACTCCTGATCTTAAATGGAACACGTACATCAAATCTGTTGCCAAGGCCGCTGGAAAAATGGTGGGATCTTTCTATCGATCCGGTAGATATCTCACTGCTGATGCTATTCTCTATCTATATAAGAGCCAGGTACGTCCAAGGATGGAATACTGTTGCCACATCTGGGCAGGAGCTGCTAGAAAGGACTTGGCCTGCCTTGATAGAGTTCAAAATAGACTTCGTAGCCTCGTAGGAGATGTCCTTTTCTCTTCCGTGCAACCTTTATCTTACAGAAGAGATGTTGCGAGTTTGTCTCTGATGTATCGTTATTTTCATGGAAAGTGTTCGAATGAGCTTCAATCTATGGTCCCCCCTCGCCAAACTTTCACAAGAAACACTCGTCTAGCTGTAAACACTATCAATAATTCCCCCCACTCTTTATCTGTGCCTAAACCTAAACGTAGATTCCATGAACAAAGCTTCTTTCTTAGAACTGCACGCCTGTGGAATTGTCTTCCGTTTTCCTGCTTTCCGGCTGACTACAATATGGTTGTCTTCAAGTCTAACGTAAATAAGTTCTTGATGAGCCGTTCCATATAAGTTATCAACTTTACCAAATTTTCATTACTAATGATTACTATAATGTCCAGTTTCTACTGTACACTCTTTAACCCTTATCCTTGAGTGGCCTCTTGGCCTTGATAATGTGGTGATGCCTATGTAACAAAAAAAAAAAAAAAAAAAACCTATACGGCAGGATGGACAGATGTGCAGATGAGTAGGCATATGGGAGCTGTGGAGATGAGTCAGTCTCATTAATGGGCGACGCCAGAACCACTGGCCTTAAAAATTCTACTGGAGACAAAGACTGAGGTTCCTAACTCTTTTCTGAAACTGTAAATAGCACTTCATATCTTCAGATGTTTACACCTCTGTTTCTTTTGTATCTTGATGTTAAGCAATTTGTTTCACGTTTAATAATCCTATTGTGTGGATGAAATAGATTATTTTGTCTAACTCACAAGATGTCTTAATTCTAATTTGATATATAGAAGGAAAACTAGAAAGCGGCGTGGGAAATTGAAAGAGAGAAGGAACCGGAGGCAGATAAGGGGAGGGGCTAGACTGGAGGTGCATTTTATGTAGAACAGAACATGGAAAGACAAGTTAAACTATGCATGGTGACAAGGTGTGATAGATATTGCAATGCATTAAGATGTAAATAGGTATGTGGAAAGATACAATCAGAATGACAATGATAATAGGAATTTTATATAGAGTAATCGTGATATGGTGGCGGAGATTTAATGCCTACGTGTGTTGAAAGACGCTAGAAGCACTAATTCAAATACAAGATGCTTGATGGTCTGCAAAGTGAGCCTGTGCAGCGCTTCCTTTATTTTTACCCCTTTCTCTCCCATTCTCTCTCTTTTTCTCTTTCCCTCTTCCTCTCCCATCCACCCTCTCCAATATGGCTGATGATTTGCAAAGTGAGCACGCACAAGGCTTCCACCCCCTCTCTCTCTCTTTCCGTCTCTCTTATTTCTTCTCTCTTTCGCTTCTCTCTCTCTCTCTCTCTCTCTCTCTCTTTCTCTCTCCCACTGTTTCTCGAAACATGCCTTGCAATTCTAACACATTGCTTCAATCTCTTTCCTCGTTTCGTTTTAATTGAATATCATTCTTCATCATTAAGTCCGCAGTTTAAACAAAGTAGATAGAAGTTCGTTTTAAGGATATTCTCGCCAGCCCTAAAGGTTGAGTGACCATCATCAAAAACAGATTACCGGTCGGAGTAAATCGATGCTTCGTTAATCATCCAAAGCGGCTAAGAACACTTGCGAGCTCTTCTTTGCTCGTTCCAGGCCACCAGAAAGGTGGCGAGGCCGTATCCACTATAAATATAAGGAACATATTTTTCCTTTCTTTCTTCTTCTTCTTTGCCACTACTATTTTATTCATGTTAATTTCACAATTTTTTTTATGAAAAAAATAGATTCTAAAGGCATAATGTAGGGTTGGACTTTTTCTTCTCTGCCGTAATTATGACAACGTTGTTTAACGGGGAGTGACTTGATGTGTCCGTGTCGTGTGGACGTTTATGGAACTGTTCGTCCGTGCTGAACACGACAACTAGCTTTATCAAGTGTAAAACACGATAAAACGATAGAATATCCCTTTTAAATCAAGGGGTTGATATGACGTCAGCTACATCTTCTTGACAGGTTTCTCATGGGATTTTCTGTCGACCTCTCGGCGTCATTACTGTCCAAAAACATTCTTCTGAAATTGTACGTTGTGTTCAATAAGTGTAACAGCGCATTTTTTTATTTTATAAATATAGAATTATTTTATTTTAACATTTGATTAAGCATTTGAAGTATTGAAGAGTTGAATGAGCCGGGGACTGACCCACCGCAAACTACATCTAAAATCCAACTGAGTATCTCTATATCTCGTGATGCCAAAGTCCGCATCTACATCTACTGTCAGGATTGTGTGTTTGTCAATCAGTTGATTAATTTAAGTTACTATCTTTCCGAGTCACAAGCTGTCCAATTGTTTCCAAACTTCAATAGCAAACTGACTAAATAGCAAGTCGTGACCGTCGTCACCCGGAAACGATAATAAAACGTTGCAAAAACTACTCCCAGCAAAATGCTCCCCAGTCATAAATTTTTGCCAGTCCTAAATATATTTAAAGAGTTTTTTCTTGTCATCCGCCACAACTTAATTAAAACCGTACCTTAAATATCTTTTGTCTTCCTTTATAAACCTATTTTCGCTTTTCTTATATTTTTCTCTTTCTCATCCTCTCTTGATACCTAAGGTAGAGGGTGCATATAGTATCACACATTATTAAAGTATATAGTTAATTTTGCGGAAAGATCAGTTGTTTATTTATCTATCTATATATCTATATATATATTTAAAGTGATGGTTGTGTAGTTCCAACGAGAGAAAAAATGTATATTTAAAAGAGTGTAGCCATCAACAATTGTGGGTTTTTTTAAAAGGTTTTCATCATATTTTTATTTCAAAATATTTTTATAACGCGTTTCGAGCTTAGGGTGTGCTCTCTTCAGATTCATGCACCACGATTTGACGACTCTAATCGATAAGTAAAACTAAAACATCCTCTATTTTTAAAATTTAAATTCATTTCCCAATTTTTTAATTGAAAACAAATTGCTCGCAAAAAGGTGCGTTTTGAGTTGTTAGGTGAATGTACAGTTTGTTTTCGAAGAAAATTCACGGTACATATGCATTTTCGTAACGTGCTGAAAGAATATATTTTTTATTTTTATTTGTTTTTTCAGCCATTCTTGCCATGGAGAGGGTAGGGTGTTTTGTAACCATTCTGTGCTTTCAACTAACAATGTATTATAAAAAAAAAAAATATTATTTACAATTAATTATTACAAAAAAAGATATCGTGAAATTATAAAAAAAAGATATTGTGAAAGTTGAATTTAACTTGAAAAAAAAAAACGACGCGATTAAAGTCCGATTAAGATTCGATTATGTTTTCTTTTTTACGATGAATTGTAATGTTAAAGTTTTTGTTTTGTTTTTTGTTTTGTTTTTCAATAAAACTTTTTTAACAAAATTGAAAGTGCACTTTCTTATAGTAGTTTTATATGGTTTTTCTTTATTAAAGAAATTGTTAGGTGAAATAGAGAAAAGTTTCGACAGATTTGCCGTTTAGTTGTACAAATATCATCAAACCAGGTAATCACTAAAAGGGACTCTTAACGGTCGACACCGGTATCGAGCAGAAGGTTTTTTTACATGTTTCTCTAACTTTACATGGATAAAATATAATCACATAATTATTGAAAATGTGATCATGTGATTAAAATTTAATTTAAATTAACCACGTTGTTTAACAAATTTTAAAAAAATAATGCAAAATGAAGTATTACAATGATTAAATATGTTTTATTTCATAATTTAACATTAAAAACATCGAACAATAAAAATAAAATTTTGCGTACTTATGTATTTTTGTTACTGTGCTGAAATAATAAGGTCATTATTTTGAAAGCCATTCTTAACATGGGGAGGATGTTTTGTAACTATTCTGTGCTAACACCTTACAGTTTAACAAAAAAGACATATTGAAACTTTAATTTAACCCGAAAAACTATTTAAAAATAGCGTGTTATCAAAAACACATAAGCACCAAATTTTGGTTTAATTTTACAGTAGATATTGTTCTCGGATGGATACGATGGCAGATGCTATCGTGCTATTTTTATAGTTTTTTCCAGTTTAAATTCAAGTTTCACAATATCTTTCTTTTAATTGTAACGTGGAAGCACAGAATAGTTATTAGAAACCCTCAGCTCCTCATTAAGAATGGTTTTCAAAATAATAACGTTATTATTTCAGCACGGCGGCACCAAAAATACATAAGTACCCAAAATTTCATTTTTATTGGGCAATGTTTTTAATTTTAAATAAAATAAAACATTTAATCATTTTAAAACTTCATCTTGCATTATATTTTTTTAATTTGTTAAAAAAAAACGTTTAATTCAAATTAAATTTAATCACATGATCACATTTTCAATAATTATGTGCTTATATTTTACCCATATAAAGTTTGTAAAACATGTAAACAAGCTTTCGCTCAATACCGATGTCGACCTTTAAGAGTTCCTTTTAGTGATTACCTGGTTTGAGGATATTTATACAACTAAATGGCAAATCTGTCTTCTGTGCTTTAAACTAACAATTTATTAAAATAACAAAAGGTAAATTTTCACATTAGGTCCGCCTACACAATTTTTAACATACATGGGTTGGGGTTTTTTTATTCAGAAAGTCGTTCTTTACATGGGGAAAATGGTGGTATTTATTCCAAAAGCCGTTTTTAATATGGGGAGGTTAGGGGTGTTTATTCCGAAAGCCGTTCTTAATATGGAGAGCTTTGGGGTGTTTATTCATGGCCGCCAGTAAATTATAGGGCATAGTACAGGTCTTTATATCTCAAAAACTACTTGCCTCTGCAAATTTTAAATGAGATTTTTTTATTCAGCATAGTCGAAAACTTTTAAAAGTAGTCATTTTAAAGAAAATTGTGGAGGTGGACATAATGTAAAAAAATACCAAAAAAAAAAAGATATCGTGAAATTTAAATTTAACTTAAGCTATTATTTAAAATAGCGCGGCACCAAAAATAAAAATAGACTGAAAAATACCCCCTTCGAATTCTACTTGCACAAATATTTGAAAAAGTTGTCAACAAAAACAAATATATAACAAGTAAATGTTTTCAAAGGTAAGATAAGTTACTTTTCTACCTAACTGGATAATTTTTAGTGTTTTTATTGGGTGTGTATTACTGCACACATAGATTCGAACAGTTGTCAAAAAAACAAATGTATAACAAATATTATCAAAGGCAAGATAAGTTACTTTTCTACAAAACTGGATAAGATTTTAGTGTTTTTATTTAATGTAAAATGTTTATTCTGCTGGAAAAACACAGCGTTTATCGCTATATTTGAAAATTACAAATGGCGGCAGACTCTGTGTTAAACACCTTAAGTTTGGGAAAATGAGTTACAAAAAACAAAAAACTGTAGAAATTACTGTTAAATAACGACTGAATATATGCCAGCCTTTGTCACAGTAACATATATTGAGTGAGTTCCTACCAGTATTTTGTATAGTTTTTAGTTTAAACTCATTTTCCAAAACTCAACGTGTTTAACACAGTCTGTCGCCATTTGTAATTTTCAAATATACTGATAAACACTGCATATTTTCGAACGGATTAAACATTTTACATTAAATAAAAACACGAAAATCTTATCCAGTTCGGTAGAAAAGTAACTTATCTTGCCTTTGATAAAATTTATTTGTTATATATTTATTTTTCAACAAATTTTTCGTATCTGTGTTTAGTAATACAAATCCTTTTTATTTAATGTAACGCTTAGTCGGCTCGAAAAACAGTGTTTATCGGTATATTTGAAAAATACAAATGATGGCGGACACTGTTGATTGCGTTAAGTTTGGGAAAATGAGTTAAAATTAAAAAACTATACAAAATACTGTCAGAAACCCACCGAATATGTCAGCCTATGTCACGGTAACATATTTTCGGTGGATTTCTGACACTGTTTTGTATAGTTTTTAACTTATTTTCCCAAACTTAACATATTCAGCAGAGTCCGCGACCATTTGTCTTTTTCAGATACACCAATAAATACTGTGTGTTTTTCGAGCTGATTAAACATTTTATCTTCTATCTATTCTTCTATTCTTCTATATAAATAAAATGAACATTTTTTCCCGTCTGATTTTAACATTAATAGGATTAAAAATCAAGATATTTCATGCAAATATAATATGCACAAACGGCAGAACAATATCTGAGGTGTGTTATAGGCTTATTATTTCTCAAATTCCTCGATAATCTTAGATTTCTATACTTTTTCTGCTGAGAAGTCACGGCCAAAATCGGTTAAGATCAATGGAAGTGGTAAAATATTTTCTCTCTAATAAATTCCTCCTCCCCCTGCCACCACTTAACACCGTTTGGGGATCGTTCACAAGGAACAGTTGAGAAGAGAACACCGGTTTGGCTTCGTAGTTCTTTCATGTGAAGTTATTTAAAATCACTAAACTAAGCTGCAGTGCTCTGTGGCGTAGTGGTTAGCGTGCTGGACAATTCACATTATATTTTCACGTTCGCGCCGACCTACCGTAGTCGTTTTTTTTTTTTTCCTAAACAACTGGAATGGACTTTTCTTGGTGGCCGAACTGTTAACGTTGCAGATGTTTTTTTTTTTCACACTTTATTTTCCAACTTTTACTCATGACTACGGGTTTGATCCTTCCTACTTACCTACCATAACATTTTTTAAAACTCCCCCCCCCCCGTCCCGGAAACAAACACTCGGGCAACGCCGGGTACCCCCGCTAGTATTAAATAAGAACACTAAAAATACTCCAATTAGATAGAAACATAACTTACCTTTGCTTTCATTTATTTGTTTTTGGACAACTTTTTCTAATCTGTGTATTGTAATGCCCCCCTCACCCAAATCCTAATTAAAAGTTCACATTTTTTAATATTAAAAAAAAAACTCGATTTAGGGTTTCAACATTTTAGCAACGTTTGGCTTAATCCAATGATTGTTGGTCGAGTCCAAGCCATGATTGACAGAAACTCCCGAGGATCCGGATCCAATTCGGCAAGAGTACCATTTTTTTTAATTTGCGCCTTTTTTTCACTTTTTGGAGTAGATTGCTAAGAATATAAGAAACATGCATTTTCTCTTTTTATTAGAGTCACAGAAACGCGTGGCAGGGTACAGCTATCTTTATATATATATATATATATATATATATATATATATATATATATATATATATATATATGCAGTGGGTGCAATAAGTACCCGATGCAAAACAAAAAGTTCATTAATATTTATAACACGAAAACAAAAACGATAACAAAATTCTATTCTAATAATATAAAGTTAAAAAGTATCCAACACAAAGAAAAATAGTTTTCATTAGCCAAATATTTGTCATGTTCAGAGAGTTACGTTTATTCAGATAAGTCTTGACGGCGTATCATTTACTTTGGTCAATTTAGTCGCACTGCTTATACAATGTCTAAAACTGGAGAATTGTTGAAAAGACAATAAAATTAATTGTTCAGCTACACATGGATGGTGCAGGGTATGGAAAAAATTCAACAATGTGAAATATCCCAATTTCGACCGTTAGTGACACGATTCTTGGATGTAAGTCCTACCAGTGAACTTCAAATCTGCCACTTCAGAGTGTCCTTCCAAAATTTCTAACCATATGTCCGTGAAGTGAAGAAGGATCCACAGATAACTCGTTCTGAACTCCAGAAAACATTAGAAGCATCTGGGACACGTGTATGCGAGAATACAATTAGGACAATGAGGAATAGATTCCAATCGCGGAAATCAAGAAAAACTGCTTTATTATAACTGGTTCATACCAAGAATAATCTGAAATTTGCCAAGAAACATTTGGAGAAACTTTCAAGTTTTTGGGATGAAATATTTTGGTTAGATGAAACAAAAATTCAGTTATTTGGTCGAAATCGTGTAACGCATGCCTGAGGACAGAAGACCTCAGCGTTTGAACCCAAAAAATATTATCCCTACTGTAGAAATTTGGAGGTGGACGTATAATGGTTTGGATTTTTTTTTCTCTTCAGCCGACCCTGGAAAATTTCACATCATAGAAGGGAAAATTAATTCTCAAATACATCGGGTCATACTTGACGATAATCTCTCAAAGTTTGCAGAGGACTTAAACGTGCCTAATGGTTGGATATCCCAGAAGGACAACGATCCCAAGCACACGACTAAAGCAACTACTACATGATTTCGGGAGATGGACATATAGGCATTAGGATAACCAAGTCAATCACCTGACCTCACCTCAATTGAAAGTCTGTGGCGAGAGTTGTAGTTGATGGTACAAAAGAGAGATCCGAGGAATCTGACAGAAATTAGACGAATTTGCCAAGAAGAGTGAGATAAAATTCCAGTTAACATCTGTAACAATCTTGTAAGGAAGTATTCAAAACGTTTGAAAACTGTTATGGCGAGTAAAGGCCATATTACTAAAAATTAATATTATTTTTTCAACAATTTCCTTTAATTTCAACCTGTGTTTACAAAAAATGAAAATTACATGAGCCAACTTACTTTCTTAGAACTATCTATCTATAGAACACAATACCACGGACTGCTTCCCAACTGACTATAACATGATCGTTTCAAGTCTTAAGTAAACAAGTTCTTTTAAGCCATCTTCTTAAATAGTTTAATCCTATTCACGTTCCACAATTACTGATCATCACGGTGTCGTCCCACCGGTCAACTGGCATCCATTAATCCTTATTCTGTAGTAGCCTTAATAAGCGATGTTCCCTAGTAAAAAATAAAGTTAAGGAAACGTAGCAGACTGCAATAATAAACATTAAAACCAACATGCCTTGTTCAAAGCTGAGTTAGAAACGAATGCTCTGATGAGAATAACGACAAATATTTATCCTATTGAACAGCAATCAAATCCCAGTCTACAAATTCTTGAGTCAGCGTCATTTCAACCTGCTCTCCATCATCGGCTCTGTTAATCCTAGTGTATACGTCTTCCGCGTGCGCATGCCCGATGGAACCATAATTCCTGCACTTTGTGTCGGACATCAATCAAATCTGGTTATAGGCGTTTGACAGGTTAGCAATCCAGAATGCACAAATCAACAAATCAAAAGCCGAACACGAGATTACAAGCCCGAATTCATTGATTAGTCAAAGGGGTTTGTTGTTTCAATTTAAAGCGAGCCAATATTTATATACATCCAAAGGATGTCAAGGTTTTAATGGGAATTTATCTTGTTAATGGTTTATACACGTAGTTAGTATCTATCTATGAAGCGAGCTCATTCTGCTTCTATATATTTAGCTTTCCGTTCATATATATTTATCCTATACTGTCCGTATCTCTATCTCGATTTTATGTTAACGGATCTATATATTTAAACAAACACACACACAGACACACACACATGCATATTGATATATATATATAATTCTTTATGTAATTACAGTCATATCTTGCTACGATATGAATACAGTTTCAATCATATTTGATTTCATCGGACAAGAAACATTTGATTTCATCAGACACGGTCTACACATCGTAACTAGATATTACTGCATTTACATAAAGAATAAAAAATATAATTTGCTCTCTTTGATTAAGCATCATCGACCCTTGTTGAAACTCAGTTATCTTAATTTTTGGACATCTTTCTATCTGGAATATATATATATATATATATATATATATATATATATATATATATATATATATATAAAAGAGTGTAAACATCAACAATTGTAGGTTTTTCAGACTTTTTTTTTACATAGGCATCACCACTTATCAAGGCCGATAGGCCACTCAAGGATAATGGTTAAAGAGTGTAGAGTAGTCAAAAGGACAATATAGTAATCGATAGTAATGGAACTTCGGTAAATTTGTTAACTTAAGTGGAACGGCTCATTAGAAATTTGTTCGCGTTGGACTTGAAGACAACCATATTATAGAAAGCTGGAAAGCAGGAAAACGGAAGATAATTCCACGGGCGTGCAGTTCTAAGAAAGAAGCTTTCATCATGGAATCTATGTTTAGGTTTAGGTACAGATAAAGAGTGGGGAAAATTATTGATAATGTTTTCAGCTAGCCTAGTGTTTCTTGTGAAAGTTTGGCGAGGGGGGGGACCATAGATTGAAGCTCAGTTGAACACTTTCCATGAAAATAACGATACATCAGAGACAAACTCGCAACATCTTCTGTGAGACAGAGATTGCAGCGAAGAGAAAAGGACATCTCCCACTAGGCCACGAAGTCTATTTTGAACCCTATCAAAGCAGGACAAGTCTTTTCTAGCAGCTTCTGCCCATATGTGGCAACAGTACTCCATCCTTGGACGTATCTGGCTCTTATATAGATAGAGAATTGCATCAGCAGTGAGATATCTACTGGGTCGATAGAAGGATCCGACCATTTTTCCAGCGGCCTTGGCAACAGATTTGATGTACGTATTCCATTTAAGATCAGGAGTAAAGGTCAAGCCCAGAAGCCTGTCAAAACTTGATGCCTCCCCAAGACGAGAGCCATTCATTTCAATTGATGCCAGATGGGGATCAGAACGTTGATGATGTAAAGATAGAACCTTGGTTTTAGATGAATTAAAAGTAACCAGCCACTCCTTTCTCCATTGTACAACGTGGTCAAGATCAGAGGAGAGAGAATCGGAGAGAACTTGGTCGTTTACTGTCTTAGATGTGCTACCATAAATGGTAGTGTCGTCAGCATAGATGTCTACAAATGATGTAAGGATGTGATTTGGAAGATCATTAATGTAGATCAGGAAAAGAGTTGGGCCCAGGATGGACCCCCGAGGGACACCGGCATTAATACTGTGAGCTTCTGAGTTTTGCCCCTCAACTACTACTCTTATGAACCCATCAGAAAGAAATGATTTAATAATTAAGACATTTCCAGCAATACCATAGCTAGAGATCTTATGAAGTAAACCTTTATGCCATACCCTATCGAAGGCCTTAGATATGTCAAGAGCAATTGCCCTAGAAAGGTTGCCTCCGTCGAGAGATTTGCTAATCCTATGAGATATAACTGTAAGCACATCTGCTGTAGATCTAGCAGAACGGAAACCATATTGTGTGTCACTAAGAAGGTTATTTTTGTTGAGATGGTTGATTACTTCTGTATTTATTTATGACTTTTATCAATTTTTAATATTTAAAAATATTTTTATAACCCGTTTCGAGCCTTGTTCAGCTCTCTTCAGATATTTTTATATAAAGTTTTTTTTTTAGGTAATGTCTTTTTGGAAAACATTTCATCTCTGGCAACACTGATTGTCTCTGAAAAACACAATCAGTGTTTCCAGAGATAAAATGTTTTCCAAAAAGACATTACCTAAAAAAAAACCTTTATATAAAAAATCTGAAGAGAGCTGAACAAAGCTTGAAACGCGTTATAAAAATATGTTTAAATATTTAAAAAAAATTATGAAATTTGAAAAACCTAAAATTTTAAATATACCTTTTTATCTGTCGTTTGAACTACACAACTCAAACTTTATATATATATATATATATATATATATATATATATATATATATATATATATATATATACTGCTCAAACAATTAGAAGCATATCCCGAAAACCCAAAACTAAGTAGAGGAAATGATTTTGAATATCTTTAAGTGATGTAACAAAATGGTTCCATATATGTTGATAAAAATAAAAATTATTACCCTATAGAAAGGGAAAATCAAAGACACTTTAAAAATAAAGGTAAAATAAATGATGGAACACAATGGTCCATTTTGCTAAAATATCATTGTAGAAACTTAAAATCATCAGTTATTTGTGTGCCTTCTATGTGCTTGTAAGCATACCTGACAACATCGGGGAATGCCTAATGAGACGACACATGATATCCTTAGGTATCTCCTACAAGATCTAAACCAGGGCATCACTAAACTCCTGAACAGTCTGAGGGGCAACTTGGTACCGAATGGACCTAAGCATAATGTCCCAGATTTGTGTTAATCTGTATAGTTCAGGTGAATGTGGCGGCTAATAAATGATATCAATTTTCCATCCCCACGTGGGCTAAATGACCGGCTTTTTACATTTCAACATACAGTGGTCAACGATAAGGTTGTTAAAGGGGCAGATATAATTATTACTACAAAGTAATCCAAATTTTCATAAAGTCCCGAAAAACAAGCTGAATTAACGCCTTTCAAAGAAAAATAGCAAACAAACATACTGCGTTTATTTATCAGGTGATCTCATTATATTCCTAACAGGACTACTCAATTATAACTGAAGATAGTCGACGAAATTTGAATACTCGCGGACTTGACATCCAGTTTATACTTTATCTTTATAATGATACTACTACTACTACTACTACTAATATATATATATATATATATATATATATATATATATATATATATATATATATATAGTGTCGGCAAAAAGACAGTCCCCACTTGTAATTTTTTGAAAACTGCAAATTTAATCAAAATTTAATGTGATTGTTTAAACAACCTATACCTTATTTGATTCGCCTTTTATTCCTCTATAATTTTACCTGTTCATATTTGACTTTTAATTGACATATTCTAGTGTTCACGTCAATATAAACACTAACTTCAAATTGAGGAGCCAAAAAGAAAGTCCGCAACTACAAATTCGCTTAAAACCAGCTTAAATTATCACCCCTAAATCAGTTTAAAATATCCACGAAAAGGCAACAAAGCATCTTTAATCCTAAATTGTTGTTGCTCCAGATTATACGACAGAACATTTAGTCATATGCCACGACTTGCTCTTAGTGATCGTCAGGGGTCTCATTAATCTCAACCTTTCTGGTTTATCCAATCAGGAACACCGGCATGCCCTTAAATCTAGTCGTACGAGAGTTACTTTTTAGAGGGAAGACAATGCTATCAAGAGCCGTTGCCTAAGAAACAGATTTGAAACAGCTCCCCAAATCCAACAATCTTGTTAAAAGGTGCTCTTTTTCTACTGTCAAGAACAGATTAAAAGAATTTAATTTGCGATCGTCAGATGTAATGAATATCATGACTCTTCATATTGGTCAAAAGTTATTTTTAGCGACGAAAGCAAGTTCAATAGGCTAGGCAGTACGTCCGTCGAAGGAAAGACGAAGAATTTAATCATAGGTGCTCAGTTTCAACGCTGCAAGGTGGTGGAGGTTCAGTTTTGGTTTGGCGCATTATTAGTCCAGGGCCTATAGTTCACTTGCAAGGTCGAATTAATTCGACCGAGTACATAAATATGTTGACTGGGCACTTTCCACCCTACTTTCGTCGAAATTTGGATGATGATCCCATCTTCATGCAGGATAATGCCTCCATTCACACAGCTGGCAATGTCAAAAGGTTCCTGGAAGAGCATGATATTCCGTGTTTGGATTATCCTGCACAATCTCCAGACTTCAGTCCTATGGAAAACGTATGGCAGTACATCAAGCAACAACTACGCAATGATAAAATTTCGAATTTGGAAGAACTTTGGAGAAAAATTAAAGAAAAGTGGGATGCCCTTTCCCCAAAATATTGCTCCAGTCTAATTCAAGGAATTCCCAAAAGATTGAAGGCTGTCAAATTGCAGAAGGGCTAGGCTACTAAATATGAACGAGTTTATTGTGTTCCTGTTGTATTTGTGTTGCATTAATGTCCTAAAGTTACATTTAAATAACAATTTTCCATTGTGCGAACTTTCTTTTTGCCTCCTCAATTTGAAGTTATTTCTTAAAATTGACATGAACAATAGAATATTTCGATTAAAAGTCAAACATAAACAGGTAAAATTATAGAAGAATAAAAGGCCAATTAAATGAGGTGTAGTTTGTTTAAAGAATTGCATTAAATGTAGCTTAAATGTGCGGTTTTGAAAAAAAATTACAAGTGCGAACTTCTTTTATCCGCCTATATATATATATATATATATATATATATATATATATATATATATATATATATATATATACATATATATATATATATATAAAGCTGAACGTCTGTGTGTGTCTGGTCACGAATAGGCTCCTATATGGTTGACTATTATAGAAAACTGATCACATATAATGATAGTAGATGTATCGAGACACAGGAATGGGTGTGTTTGATCTGACAAAATGAATATTCATTAAAACTGTGGGGTCTGCGTATGCTTCTGGTCCACAAAGTATGGAAATAAAAAATTAAAAAAACAACGTTTACTAGTGTTTTTGATATAGATGTACATAATAATAATACTTTGATAAATATGTTTTAACTTAAATAGAGATGGTATAATATAATTGTGGGGTCTGCACTCGCGAATGGCCTCCATAGAATGGAAATAGGCACAAACTTTAATAAAGACTTTTCATATCTATCTGCGTAAGTATACTTCAGTTTGAAGAAATATGGTATAATAAAATTATGGGGTGTTCGTTCGCGCCTGACCTCCATAGAATGGAAATATGCCACAAAGTTTAACAAGGTTTTTTAATATAGATCCACAGAATATTGTGATAAGTGTTTCAGTGTGAACAGGTATGGTATAATAAATTATGGGGTTTGTCTATTTTATATTTACTTTCATCATATTTTGCTTTGGTTTGATACCCCCAAATCCGAAGCTATCTGTTTACAGCCCTTCCTTTTCATGACCTATCATACTTTCATAAATCAGAGTCCATTTTCTATAAGCTGTTTTTGAACCCAGTCAACGACGGGTACTTCTGCTAGTATATATATATATATATATATATATATATATATATATATAACTACTTCATTTACTCACAAATTTAATATACGAAAGTATAGATTTATGCGTAAACTTGAAGTATTTACTTCAAAAGTGCCCAATACGTAGGTAGAGCTAGTTAGTAATTTATAAAATATATATGGCGATTAAGCTACACAACTCCAATTTATGTAAACCCTAAGTCCAACCACCCACCATCAATTATAAAACACATTCCTAACTCGATCGTAAGTAGACTCAGTAATAACTCAAGCGATGAAAATGCATTTAACAGGTCAACCAATATCTACGAAACAGCCCTAAAAAATAGTGGATACAAAAATATCGATATCAAATATAAGCAACAAAACACCAACAACTATAATAAAAGTAAAAATAGAAGAAAAAGAACTATAATTTGGTATACGGCCCCATACAATCAAATGTTAAAAACAAAACTTGGCAACAAATTTCTAGATCTTATTCAAAAACACTTTCCCGCAACCAACCCCTTACACAAAATCTACAATAAAAATACCTTGAAGTTATCTTACAGTTGTTGCGAAAATTTAGAGATGATAATTAAAGCACATAATAACAAAATACTAAATGAAAACAATGTAAACAACAACAAAATAAACAATAAAAAAGTAGACACCATGACAGAAATAAAACCAACACTAGCAGAAATAATAATAATAATAATAATAATAATAATAATAATAATAATAATAATAACAAACCAACCCCGGACAAGAACAACCATACCATAAATAATAATAATAACAATAACGAACAAGATAAATGCAATTGTAGACACCGCACAATTTGCCCAGTCCAAAATAAATGCCTAACAAAAAGTGTAGTTTATCAAGCAACAATATTTGCGAAAGAAAACCCGAATAACAAGAAATATTACATAGGAATGACTTCCTTAGATTTTAAAACCCGATACTATGACCACAAAAGTACCTTCAAAAATAAAAAAACAACACCGTATAAAAACAACACTAGCGAATAAATACTGGGAACTCAAAGAAAGCGGATATTCGCCGGTAGTCGAATGGAAAATAATGAGACAAGCTACCACGTGCAGACACTTAGACGACCCATGTAAATTATGCCTCCATGAAAAATTTGCTATCCTGAACTTTAAAGAACCTCAAAATCTATTAAACTGTAGACGCGAAATAGCAAACAACTGTGTTCACAAAATAAAACTCACTCTAGGATAGCGATACAAAATAGCTTTAAAACTAACAATAACAATAAAAAACAAACAAATAAATAAATTAAATAAACATGAATATACATAAACGATCACACATATATGTATATATATATATGTATATGTGTGTGCATGTGTGTGTGTACACATAGGTATATTCATATATATATATATAAAAAAAGGAGGGAAAAGATCTACCTTAAACCACTAACCTAGTTCTAAAACAGATCCTTTGTTCGATAAAATGCATGCCCATTGGCTGATAGGAGGGAGCGCGGTGGATACTAGAAAGCTGATTGGCTAACTAGAAATCCTCAACATATATAAAAACAAGAAGCAACCACAAAATTCGCGCATAAGTCTGACGAATCCTACAGTGGATGAAACGCAGAATATTCAGTGTAGCTTAATCGCCATATATATTTTATAAATTACTAATTACTATATATATATATATATATGTGTGTGTGTGTGTGTGTGTGTGTGTGTGTGTGTGTGTGTGTGTGTGTGTGTATAATTTATTAATATTTTTTAACCAAAAGTTTTATATATCAAATATATCAAAATATAAAATAAATTTATAAAGGAACAATCTACAGAATATATCGAGGATGAAATGTAAACGTGTAAGGAGAATTCATAAATTTTATATTAAAAATTCAAAATAGTGCAAGAAATACATAAGTAGATCTCCAAGTTTATATATAGGGAATAAAATAATTATAACCTTACTCGTTGTAATATAAGTAGTTTTTGGTTTGAACAATCGTACACCCATGTAATTCCAACATCGCAAGAATGGTAAAATTCCAAAATTAAAAGAATTACAAGGTATTATGACAGGCAGACTATGATGGAGCAACATAAATGCAATAAAAATAGTTAATTTTTTTGTGGATTAAATGTAAAAATTGTAAACTTAAAATTAAATGAGGATGATTAATAAATAGGACTATGACAACAGCATATTCTCATCATTGTTTTGACTCTCGAGTATATTCCTGACACGGTTAGACATAGTTTATCAACCGAGAACCACATCACTCTGTATAAAACATATAAGATATCAACGGATACACACTCGAGAGTCAAAACGATAAAAAGAATATGATGTTGTCATAGTCCTATTAATAAATATTTAAGTAAAAATATTAAAATATGAATACCTTAAAGAAATTGGCAAATTGATTAAAATTTTAAAATCAGAGTTATCCCTAAGGATTTGATTAGGCCACTGAAAAGAAAAACAAATGGCACTTAAAATAGAATATTTATATAACGATAAAAATTAAAAAAGGCAAATTGAAAATATAAATCATTGGCATAACTAGTATAGAATGAAAAAGGTTTATTTATATTTTTAGATTAATTTTATATAACAAGAAATAAAATAATTAAGTAAAATCAATTACGTAATGTAAGCAGATGATATGAAACTTTCATAAGCAGAAGAGAATAAAGTTGTGGCGTATCAATTTAAACTAGATTTTGGAGGCATAGTTCAGTATTTAGGAAATAAATCAATTAAATAAATAAATAAATAAGAGAATAATAATGATCACTTACAGTGAAAAGTACACAGAGTATTAGTGCAACATAAAGATAGATAATTAGCCGAAATAATAGAAAAAATAAAAATACGAAAATAGGGCGATTTAAAAAAAAAAAAAAAGAAATACGAAAATAGGGCGTTTGATAAATTCAATGGCAAACGGAAAATGATTAAACAAAAACAAAACTTGGTAGAAAGGAGTGTAGGTAGGTTTAACTGCTTGATCTCTTAAATACCGACTCGAAACATGTTCTACGATCCTGGATATGACCTTAAACTATATCCAATGGTGATGCCGCAGCCTGCGGGCTTTGGGGAGTGTGGAACCGCCCTTTAATTACCATTGCTCCTAGGTCCACTCTGACCCGGAATGGTAGTACCTGTTAGTGTCCCAAGTATGGGTTAAATAGAAACCGACTTGAAAACAACAAATATATTCTATCAAAAAAATTTTCTTCAAAATATTTGGATTCGGCATTAAATAACCCGAAAAGGGTTGATATACCGTAAAACAAAAACAGCCAAACAACCAATTGAAACATGTTGTTTTATGGATAATAATAGTGCTTTTAACGTCTGAAGAGACGCTGGTTTTGGAATATTTTCAAATGACATAATGTTTGAAATTGTCCGAATGGTCACGAAACAATTGTAATGAATATGAAAATACACAACACGATGCTCTCACTTCAATCATTATTGTCTTGATTTTGTTAAAATATTATATATATATATATATATATATATATATATATATATATATATATATATATATATATATATAAACAAAATCATTACTACGGTCAAGTTCTGGATAATAATGCTATGTCCTTGGCCTCCAATCCTCGGATAGAATATATCCCTATTTATTAAATTATGTCTAAATAAACCCCACTAATTTAATTATCTTCTAGAAAGAAAGGATGAAAAACATTTTTAAACAGCGTACAATTCTCCCATATCGACACGTGACTCTCTGGAGTTTTCAAACATGGCTGACTATAGTCGGTGCTGGCTTGTTTTTCTTGCAATCCAAATCAACAAAATATTGTATTTCGTTCTTTTAAATATAAGTAGCTTGAAACTGATAGTACCATGTTTATTTCTATGTATCAAAAGTGTGTTTGGAAGCTGGAAACCGTAGATAACTGGAAGAAGCAGTATTTTAAAAGAGAGTAACTTGAATCAATCTGAATCGCGCTGAATTAAAAAAAATCGATTTTAACTGCAGCTCAGTGCTCTGTATATACTTTGAAAGCAGTAAGATGTGATCTGGAGAATTGTGATGAAATTGTAAAACCCGTGGCTAGTATTATTGTGTTGCGGTCTCTCTCTCTCTCTCTCTCTCTCTCTCTCTCTCTCTATATATATATATATATATATATATATATATATATATATATATATATATATATATATATATACTTTCAATATATATACACTTTACAAAGAAGGTACATATAACGATAGTTGTTTATATACAACGTTTTGTCAAATAACCACGTGTATGCATGATATAAATAGTTCAGTTTTGTATTGTTACACTGGCTGTATCGTTCTAGTGTGTGTACGTATGGACATCCATATGTATCCACGCGATGTATGTATAATCTGATCTAATCTGTATGTTTTAAATGCATACTTTTGTTCCTCCCCTGCGTGAATGCGTTCATGTGGATGTTTGTACATTTAAATACATATAGTTCACAAATGCATCCTTGTTTGCATGGCATTGATCTTTGTCCTAGGCCTTCAAAATCTACAGAGATTAGACTATTCCTGTAATGATCCGTTCCTTATTGATTTTGTGGTGGGAGTTTAGTTTTGTGCAGTCCTAGGAGGTCTGCCTTCCTAGGCCTTGCCTAACCGGGAAATGCTGGTCAGAGGGCACTCTTCAGGGGTGCTGACTTCTCACTCCCATTTTCGACCCTGGTGTCTAGGTTCTTGTGTTACGTCAGAAGGGGACAGACCCCAGTAAGTAAAAGAACACACTAGATAAGTTTAAAAATGATATTTGGAAAAGGATAGAATCGAACCCAGTAGGCAAGAGTTAAAAAAGATAACAAATATTAAATTTAGGAATGTAGCGATTGTTCATTGTTTTATAAATAACTGGATATTAAATATGTCAGTTTAAAGAATTGACAATAAAAGTTAGAAATAATGATGAAATAAATAGGTTATAAATGAAACAATTCATTTAGGAATTTATTTGTTACCAAACGTAATTAGGTCACGTGTAATTTGAACACGTGAGGGAATGACATTGTTGATATCGCTTTGACGTCATAAGGAAAGGGAATTCCCAATATATTGAGATGGGTTCGAGTCAGTAGAGCCAGAGAAGAGAGTCAGAGAGAGTGGAGTCTGTCAGACTGGGAGCTGAGGTTCCTTGGAGGCGAAGAGGGGAAGATGAGAACATGTGATCGTGAAAGCTTGAATTGCTGATTCATAAATCAACCAGCTTGACGAAGAAAGGATCATCATTTATATTTTGTAAACATGTCTTCGTCGTCGTCATTACAACTAAAAGCAAAGCCTTTTCTTGGCCTTCGGGACAAGATCAAAGTGTAGTATCTGTTCCGGCAGATACTGCAAGCTATGACTAGCAAAGACCAGATGTGGGGGCAACCCCACATGCCTGACCATTAACCAGCTCCCATTTCCCACCTCTCGGGAGCTGGTCCCCTTTTTCCCTTCCCCCTCCCTTCACTCCTCACATTAAAAATCGGCCTTGTGCCTAATTTGCTCGGTGGGGGAGCAAATAAATACCATCTGTTCTTCAGATGCTGCACTTCCATTTCTTGTTCTCTTTCGGTGGAGGAGAAATCCTTCACGACTGAGACAATTTTTATTTTTGTGCCTTTTCTCCACGTTAAAAAACGACCCTGGTGTCTAACTCTCTCCCGTGGGGAGGCATAGTAAATAGGTACAACTAAAAGCAAACTGTGTTTTTATCGATCATCGTAAAAGAACTGTTTGTTTCGTTCCCATCATCATAAAGAAGTACCCCCCTCTGATGTGGTAACAAGAACTGTTGCATCATATCTCTGCAGCTCCATATTATTATATGATAAAAGAATTATCATCACATTCGTCGTGATGTAGCAAAAATAGAAATGTCTCAGCCTTTGTTATAAATGTCTCTCCCAGTATACAAATGTCTCCCTCCAGAATATAAATGTACCCCCCTTGTTAAAATGTATTCCGCCATATGTCAACACAGCAATATACAAACTCGAAGATATACACTCTCCCATATATGTACACACGAGATAAACACCCTGAAATATATATACACACCCCTCTGATATGCGGTTCATAATATACACCCCCACTAATTAACACTTGCAGTGGGAGAGAACTAAACCACCCTTGTGTGCATGGCACACGGACAAAACACGTAGCTTATTTTAGAGTTTCTGGTTTCCGGCGGTCAGTCTTTAAATCTGCTGAAAGATTTGTAAAATGGTGAAAGAAGATACAGTGCAACCCGGATATAAGAGACTTCTTATCAGGTCCCTACAACGCTCTTATGTCCCGCTTACACTTATATCCGCGTAACACTGTACATTAACGCAGGCTCTAATTTGGGACGAGAAAAAATCTCTCTTATATCAGTTTTTCTTATATTCAGGTCTCTTATATCCGGGTTATACTGTATATTTCTTTAAAGGCAGCACCATCAACACTTGGTTATATCTTACGTGGCTTTATTTTCACGCTTCCCTCAGAGTTTGTACACGTTTCTCATTGTTTCTGCATCTTGCTATATCGCCCCATATGCTCCCATGGACATAAAATTGACTAATCGCCGGGCCGGTAAAAACAGTTCCCTAACTGACTCATGTTTACGTGTATAAATTAAAGTCTATTTCTTTGTTAGTTACGCACTTTATGTAAACAGGTCGATCTTATTGTTTTGCTGAACTTAATCCCAAACTGTTATTGTTTAAATTATTTACCTTTTAACATTCTTATCATATGAAGCTGCTTTTGTTTCAAATATTTATTTTCAAATATTCTTGCTGTGTTGAAATATTTTACATTTCAATAATACTGATCGTCCATCGATACCTGTAGTTTCATAAAAACATTGGAAATCCAGCATGCTGGGACTTAATTTAGGAAGGGTCAAAACAGACGTTGTGTGCCGAGAAATTGCAAGAAAAGTGTAACAAAATCCCGATAATACAATATCAAATATTTGTGCAGTTTATGGACTGTGCTTACATTATAATGTTATTATTTAGAAAGCCTTTCTCAACATGGGAGGGGCTTGGTTATCTGCTCTGTACATTCATCTTACAATTGAATAAACAAAAGATAATGTAAAAATCTAGTTTAATTTGATAATGGTGAAAGTATAGCCATGTCTGTAAACTGCAAAAGTACATCATCTTGATCTTGTTGAAAGAGTGTCTACTATGAAGAATGCGCAAAACAACAGGTTGCCAGCCATTAGTCTCCTTTGATCTGTGCAGATATGTAGGTGTGTATCTAAGTGAATCCACGCCACACCGACTTACGTCAAACTCAACTCTATACTAAGTTGCTATCCACTATTAATATTGTAGCAAATTGGCATAGATTATTTCACACAAATTAACAGGAAAAGCCAGTGGATTCACGTGTTAATGTCCCCACTGCCTGGTGAATTAAATTCTTAGCGTATTTTCTCTGGGCAAGAACCTTTATATTGTTTAATATTTTCAAAGATATATTTTAATATATGAAGATATATTTTAAGGATTTTGATATAGAAATATGCGACATCCAATTACGTGCTTGAATTGGAGAATACATTTCTCTGAAAGGCATCAGAGATGGTGGCTGCGTAAAATGATTGAAAATGATCCTGCCAGCAGGCAAGTATAGTTTGAGTTTCAATATGTGTGCTCTTTCTTATTTGCTGATTTCAATACGTATTGACGTCATTTCAATACGCATTGACGTCATTTCAATACACATTGACCTGAACGAATAGATTGGATCAGTCGTCCCTTTGCTTTGGAGTTATCGGCTTTTTCGTGAAATTCAAACCCAAGTAGCGAATTTCAAGAAAGCTCCCTCCGAAATTTGTAAATAGTGGAAATAATATAAATAATATATACACGTAAATACTATTGATATATACACGTAAATACTATTGATTTTTAGATTTTTTTTGTTTGTTTTGTGGCATATCAATCCTTTTAGTGTTATCTAATACGAAATAAAGTATAGCAATATCTAGAACACAATTCACTGTAATGGATACGACTACAGAATGACCACTTGAAAAAATAAATTATATCGCTACTTACAAACGCAAAAAACAAAGCTATTAAAACTAACTTTTAATATCGAAATTTTAGCGTGAATACTGATGCTAATAGCTAATGAAGAAATTAAATAACAATGCGATTAAAACTTACAACATACATAAAAAAAACAAGACAACAAAGACACTAAGAACAAATATGTAGACTGTTTTGACACAGAAACATAAGAGTTAATTATATAATAAATAAATGCAGATAACTGGAGCACAATAAAGATAAACATAGATATGAGTGGTTCGGAAAGGCAGTGAACTATGAATTGTGCAAAAGTTTACATTTTGAGTATAAGCACATGAAATTATAAATATGCACTAAATGCAAGATTTAAAAACTTTAAGACATAGAAATAGAACTATGCATAGTAAATAGTAAGAAAACCAGAAATTAAAATAATAATTGAAGCTGAATGGGCGATAAAACTAAGTAAAAACATGAAATATGCCAGACGGATAAAGAGATATAAAAAAAACAACAGTGGTGCCAATAATTGTAGGAACACTAAGAATAGTAAAGAATCGACAAAAAAAAGTAGAAATCGAAATCAAAGTACAAATAAAAAAGATGGTAAATTAAAGAAAAGTCATACAGTGCGGAAACCAACTGTCATGGCTAGCTGACACCGACACATTAAAGGTACTTTGACAGAAAATACAGTCACATAAGTTCAGCTGTAATTTTAGATGGAACATATTAAGACAAAACGAAGGAAACTAAGATTAATTGTATACATATGTACAGAAGAATATTACTCCCAAAAGTGTGGCTGACAAAAGGGAATTTTTGTGGGGTGTCTGAGAGGCTGGAAGCGCTGAGAAGTGATAATATTACATAGGGCTTGACTAGAAGAGTACAGAGAATAAGAGAATCTTGGAAAGGTTCATTATCACGCAAATAACTGATAGACTCACCAGCTAATCTGTGACAAATCTAAGAGAGTCGAAAAACCTAAGGAGAGATAAGTCCATCTAGACTGCGACTGAGAAGGTTACAAAGAGTAGAAGAAGTTTAAGGAGGCTATATAGAAAAACGAAAAAGTCTATGCAAAAATCTGGGAGAATGGAAGGACTAGTGAGAGCTAATTACGCTCAGCCAAGGAAGGGTATCGATAGTAATAGAATATTGAGGAAGCTCATTCTGATCTGAATTCTAAGCAGAATCTACAATCGGTTTGTTCTAAAATCATAATTATGACGTAAAACTGTTTGCCGGTTAAGGAGCAGGAGATATTTTCAAATTAATTGTTATTGTTTCAGCAATGGTTTAAAATGATAATCAAAATCTACATTAATATGCAACTGACACTGCATTTCCGCATTTCATTAAGTTGCCTGAATTAATGTTACGTGTAAGAATAAACATCTTTTTCAATGTACGTTATTTGTAAAACACAAACATTCTCCAATGAACGCTATTTGTAAAAACATGAAACTTCTCCAATCGATGCTGTTTGTGAAAGACTTCTTTTATTCGCCGCTATTTGAAAAACAGAAATATTCTCCGATGGACTACAGACATAAAACAACTCCACTGAATGCTATTTGTTTTTGTTTTTTTGTTTTTTTTTAAATAAAAACATAAAACTTCACCAGTATACACTATTTATGAAAAGCAAATCTCTTTTCTAATGGGCGATATTTTAAGACACAAAACTTTGTCAACGGACTTTTTTTTAACCAGAAATAATTTATAAAGAATCCTATTTTTAATCATAAATCTTCTCCGGTAGGTACTATTTATAAAATGACAGTCTTCTGCAATGGGCACTATTTTTAAATAATTTGTTTTCATTGGATACTATTTTAAAACGCACGCATTCACCGGCGGACGATATTTTCAAACACAAATCTTATCCAGTTGACGTTATTTTGAAACAGAATCTATAAACAATAGACACAAATTTGAAATATCATGTTCGATACTGAGCGCCATTTTTAAATACACATCTGCTCCAATGGCCGATATTTATGAATCAGAAATCATTGTAAATGTTTTCACAGTCTCTCCTATTTTGTCATTTAGTCCTCACATTCCAAGAGCGGTGTTTTTGACAAAGGAGAAAGAATTGCTATTTTCTGACTCATAATCTACTTCATCAAACATTTATTGTTGGCAAATGTTTAACCTTGAAGTAGTATTTTTTTAGTCTTTTACATCAGGTGGCTCCATACGTTGTCTGATGCGATTTCTGTACAAAACGCTATATTTTAAAGGAGTAAGCTGAACCACGTGATGCTATTGTTAAATTATTAACAATATAACTATTATAGAACGCAAACCTTTTTCAATGGGCACTATTTTGAAACACATACATTCTCCGATGGACGCTATCTAGCAAACAAATCTTATCCAAATGACGCTACTTGAATTGAAATAGAAATTATTAATATTAGAGGTTATTTGAAAAGGCAAATCTCAAATAAGCGCTATTTATATCCCACAAATTATATTTTATGGATGCTATACATAAATGTAAATCTGAGATTGACACTATATTGAAACATAAATCATTAAAAATATATATTATTTTAAAACAGGACGCTATTTTATTAAAACGCATTTTCTTCATTGGACGATATTCTGAAGCACTAGTGTTCTTTAGACACCGCCAAAAATGGCCGAAAAATCAAGTTGTTGTTTTTTAAAACGAAATTACATTTATTAAAATCCATTATTTCTGAGTAACTTTTTTTCCAGAAAGATAAAACCCTGAATTTTATCATATAGAAAGCAGAATAATGTAAAACGTTTTCTACTATTTTTAATTAAATTTTAAATGTTAAATTTCCCCCAAAAGTTAACAATTGACATTTTTTGCCTTGCACAAAAAAACGTATATAAATAGGTAAAAGCAAAGGATTTTGAAAGAATTTATTTATTTATTTCTTGTCTAAGATTTAGGGTGACTTTCTATGAGAATATGCAAAAATATTATAATATAAGTACCTGGATTTCAAATAATTCCACTTATTCATATAGACAACCAGTTACTTCGCGTCGATTTAGACAATGTTTACACTTGTACTTGATAAAAAGCAAACTATGGAAGACTAAACAGGCCAAAAAAACTTATTTTTCAGTGACGAAAATTTCAATGTATTATAAACGCTGAGGCTGACCAGTACCAGATGGGTGACCATTTGTATGAGTTTGGTTTTTAATTTTTATGTGTGTGGGGGGCAGGCTCCCCAAAATGGGGGGGGGGGTTAAAGCACAATAAAAAAAATATTATTTCAGCGCGTTTGGCCCACCGTAGTCGAAAGGCGGCAAAGGTTTTCAAACAGGATCGAAAAAAAATGATGATATTTTTAGCACAAAGGGCACAATATTTATCGAATTTTTTTATCGATTCTTCAAAGCATGCCCTGTTTAATAATGGTCATGCATTATTCGACTCGCTAAAAGAATTGTTAATTTATTTATCAAAGATTTTAAAATGGCTTTTTTCGTATAAATATTTAAAAAAAAAATTTTTTGTTTTGCTTAACTTAAATTAATTATTTTACTTAACATATTCACCGAATTTCACACTTCAAAACTCAAAAGCGGGATAATTAAACACAATCGAAGTTCTGATATTCAGACGTCAAAATAAGGTATGTAAACAAGTTTTTTTTTAATTTATAATCCTGTCCATTACAACACAATATGTTTTGTTCAGTTTCAGATGATTATTTTAAGCATATTTGGAACCCCCTCAAAACAAGGAGGGTTTTGTAAGCAAATATATATATATATATATATATATATCGTTTATGAAAAAAAAGTACACTGTTATAAAGTTCATTCTTCTCTTAATAATCGCTGAAAATTTCGTATTGATTAAAAAATTACCTGATTTTTGGTAGATTTTTAAAAAGACGGTCCGTCAAAAAGTACTTACCTGCTTCCCCAGTTTTAGCGGTGCCTATGTTCTTTACTTAACGGAGTTTTGAAACACAAACGCATATACGATGGACAACATTTAAAAAACAAAATCTTATCTAGTAAACGCTACATTGAAAGACAAACCTTCTCCATTGACTGCTATTATTAAACATGAAAATATCTCCAATAGAAATGATTTGGAAATACAAATCATCTTTAAAGGATACTATTTCTTAAACGCAAATACAGAGTGAAACGATAAAATTGTCACCCTAAAGAAAACAACTACAGTTTTATTTAAAAACTTTTATTTAAAAAAATAAATTCAGGTAGCATGATTATGTAGTAGAGCTGACATCTATTCAATGTAGTCACCTTCATCCTCAATAACCGCTGCGATACGGATCCGGGACTGGGAACATGTTTTTTTCACAAGCGCCGGCGTGAGCTCGGCGAATACTCGGCGAATACTCGGCGATCATGCTGGCTTTGGTATTGTGGAAGATTTTGTTGGTGATGTTCTTGACGTATGACCAAACGAAGTAGTCAAGTAGGTTTAGGTCGATGAAAGAGGGGGCAGTAAGAGAAGGGTATAAAGTCGTAGCACTCCTTCTGAAGCCAAGCCTTGGTCTCTTTGGATGTGAGAAGACACCTAATCCTGCTTCCAGACCCAAGGTCTGCCAGCGGCCACCTAGTTGCACCATGGAATCACCACACTCTTCAGCACATATAGGTACACTTTGGTGTTGACTTTAAGGGCGACATCGAAGATGTGAAGTGGCATGATGTGACCCTCACTTGAAACCACATCAAAGATCATAACCTTGGCCGGAAAACTTTGCTTCTGTTATCCTGAACACGCCCTCAAACGTTGCACCGTCCAAATTTTCAATGTAAGAGTGCTGGCAATGGTCCTATTGTAATAATTTGCATCGGTAGAGGGCATGAGTTGTACAGCGGCGCATCTCCAATCTCGCTCGATTAATAGTTTGTCACTTTCAGACATGATAGAAGGTTCTTATCGCTCTTGGGATTTGTACATAACTGACCAACTAGTGGATGGTCTGCAACAAAAAAAAAAAGAAAAGCGATTTCATGAAACGCAAATAGAATCATGTCGTTTTTTCTAGGGTGACAATTTTTTCGTTCCGCCAGAACGTAAACTATTTTCAAAAGTCGATATTATAAAAATAGACTTATTATCTTCCTTTATTTTACGCTAACGTTCTTAATATCTTAACTATAATATATTAACTAGCAGATAGGCTGGACGTTACCCGGGATTGAATCAAGATCAACCAATGTTCTACACGTTCAATTCTTTTATTGTCATCGAAATCGGTGAAATCGCACATTTTCAATATAATCGATTGATTGATTGCTCTAGGCGAGGTGCACCGAGAAAAAGCTTCACACACCTCCCCGGCAGTGACTTAGTCCACAATACATTGTAGTCTACATTGCACTGTAAATAATGACTTCATGAAATTATTTTTATATAATGGCTTGAATTAAAGTTTCAAATGAAAAATTCAAGTATTATAGTTTAGTTGTGCTTTTGACAGAAACATTCATTTTGAACGAACCCTTGTATGAACAATGAATCTACTGTCGTATTTTTGTACGGCGAGCCTTTCTGTTTGTGCGGTGATAAAACTTCTCACATATTGTGATTTGGTCAAAACCGAACTGTTCCTTCTTTCATTGGATTCTTTTGATTATCAATTTTCGAGACTTATGGGAGGCATTCTGGCACAAAAACCTATCTAAGACCACTCCCTAACACATAAAGTATATTTATGTGAAATTATAAAAAAAATAATCGGAACAATCGTTTCAGATTCCATAGGGAACGAACTCAGACACACAAACATACAAATACCCTCACAGACAAAGAGCCTTTTATATATAAATAGAGATACTCGTTTATTTCTCGGAGTCAGGATAGCGTTATCGCGTATGCTGATCATCTGTTATCCAATCCGTATTCCGTCTGTTTTCCGTTCTTCGATAGTTTGTTCTTTATATTTTCCTTTTCATTTCTCACTATACCCTCTTTTTTCTTGACTTTTATAGATTCCTCGTTCGTGAGAATCTGTTCTTCTTCACAATGTGCTGGCGAAATATTCGCTTAAGGTTAATGGAGGTGACCTTAAAATATATGTATACGAAGAATTAGCGATATGGATATATATAGTATCGAATTCTTGTAGATTGTATCAAAAGATAGGTGGAAGTCAACAGGCTGCGATAGATACATAGTACCAGTTGAGACGAATGGTATATGTTCTTTAGAATCATCTCAACTATCTCCTGGCTCCTTTTTTTCCAGCTCGTTTGACTCAGTGGTCTAGTGGTCCCCATCAATTCGCTGTTTTAATACCTCATCGTAATAGTTTCTTTCCAATAACTAGAGGCTTGCGGAACTCCCTAGCTGTTAACTCTTTGTTCGTGTCAGCTTCTTACCTCAAGTTGTTTCACGTCTAGTCTGGAGCAAATTCCATAAAATCTTGCTACAGATAATCAAACCGAGATAAACAGATAGATAGAATCATTTTAATCTATATAATAATATACAAAACCGCTTCATATTGCTATGTACGTTATCAATTTTTATGCACATATAAATAACTAGGCGGGATACTCGGCGTTGTACGGGTGTTGAGGGTGAGGTTGAGAAAAAGAGGAAAAGTGGTAGTAGACAGGCAGGCTGGAACCTGTGATGCGAAGGCGGGAAAGAAAGTGAAAGAAAACCTGACGCCTTAACGCTACTCTATGAAGCGATCGGAAAATTAAACAACGAATCTAACCGATACGACAATTTGCAAAGATGGCTCACAAGAGATCGAATCCTCCTTGTAAAGAACTGTTCAGTTGAGGATGAAGATATTTATGTTTTTGGTCAATTTTTCCATATTTGTCGTCCGAGACATCGAGCTTTAAAATGATACCAATCTAGTGAAACTCCGTCGCCTCTGTCAAAAGTTATAGGAAGACATACATACATACATACATACATACATACATTTAAACAGACAGGTGAGATTCATATTATCGATGAGATCGCTCGATTGTCAAAGATGACGATAACATTCATATCATATCGATAATGTAGAAAAAAATCTGAGTTTACTCATTTTAAAATGAATTGTTCTAAAATCGAATTATGTTGTCCTGTCGACTAATATAATTTTCAATAAATGGTTTTCAAAAAATGATACTCTTTTATTGATATTTAGTTAACAATTATTTTTCCATGAATAAAAAAGGGAAGATTTATTGTTTTACAAGTGAAGTAATTGCTAAAATTCAAAATATATAAGAAGCATGCTTGCTTTGATTATATTGTTAAAGAATATTTACATGACAATGGAAATTATTTTTACAGAAGACGAAAGAGTAATTTTCCTAATATCTTGACAGACATCTATTTTTTCAACAGAAATGTTATTATATAGTTAGAATATGTTATATATATATATATATATATATATATATATATATATATGTTAGAATATACTTATTATATGTTAGAATATAGTTATTATATAGACAAGTGTTAGAATGCTAGCACAATGAAAGAAATAGTGTTTACAAGCGAAGACAAGTGATTTTATATATTTATTTTATTCTACAATAAAATTCCTTACTTGATTAGTTAAAAACTGCAAAACAGTGATTTAATGTGTGTGGCCGTGTTCCATAGGAAAAACCTCTTTATCAAATGATAACTATGTTTTCGTTGGGAAAACTTTGAAAAATTCCACGGAATAAGAAATATATTTAATCAACAAATATATTTTGATAAAACGAATATTTTTCTGGATAGCGCAAAAAATGGATTCAAAAAAGATGAAGCAAATACGAGTTTGTTAACATTTCTATAGAAATGATGTCCATTCTATCGTAAATATAGAACTGACCCAAATGGTATAAATTACTACGTACTAACAAATCTGTTGCCAAGACAGCTGGAAAAATGGTGGGATCTTTCTATCAATCCAGTAGATATCTCACTGCTGATGCAATTCTCTATTTATATAAGAGCCAGTTACACCCAAGGATGAAATACTGTTGCCACATCTGGGCAACAGGTGCTAGAAAGGACTTTTCTGCCTTGATAGAGTTCAAAATAGACTTCGTAGCCTTGTAGGAGACATCCTTTTATCTTCCCTGCAACCTCCATCTCACAGAAGAGATGATGCGAGTTTGTCTCTGCTGTATCAGTATTTTCATGGAAATGTTCGACTGAGCTTCAGTCTATGGTCCCCCCTCACCAAACTTTCACAAGAAACACTCGTCTAGCTGAAAACACTATTAATAATTCCCCCACTCGTTATCTGTGCCTAAACCTGAACGTGGATTCCATGAACAAGGCTTCTTTCTTAGAACTACACGCCTATGGATTTGTCTTCCGTTTTCCTGCTTTCCAGCTGACTACAATGTGGTTGTCTTCAAGTCTAACGTAAAAAAATTCTTGATGAGCCGTTCCACTTGTTAACAAATTTACCGAATTTCCATTTACTAACAATTACTATATTATCCAATTTCTACTGTACACTCTTTAACCCTTATCCTTGAGTGGCATATTGGCCTTGATAGGTGGTGATGGCTATGTAAAAAATATACTCAGAATGTAACCTAGTACTACATAGTTCAATACAAATAATAAAATCATATTGTAAAAGACAATTTTTAGTCCGGCACCTTTTTTGCAGGCAATGTTCTTTTTTTTTTTTTGTGCTACGTTTTTTTTATGTTTTCTTTTTTCTACATAACATTTCGCTGCACGTCTCTAGCGAAGAACCACTGCACGTCGAAATTACTATGAGTTCTTTTCTCACACCATTATAACAATGATATTTATTATAATGACATTCGAAAATGAGGCTACATTAAAGGAAGGTCACTCGAATATACTTGTCCAGGCTGACCTGTTTAAAGCAAAATTTCGCTAAGTTGGCTTTTTGGAGCAGTCTTGCCTTCCACAATGGTATTTCGCATTTAATCAAATTATAATATACGGATTAACAAAGAAAGGTACAATCAGAATATTTTATAGATTTTTAGTATACAAATTGCTGTAACAAATAATGTGTAATTTCAACAGGGTCCTACTTGTATAGATAGGAAGCAAGTTAAAATAGATAACACTATATATAAATCTAGATATATTGTATGCTGATCAGGAATTCTTTAAAGACGTCTAATGGAGTAAAACGTTTTCTTTTTCTATCATACAGACCATGAATGATGTAACGAAATGAGTTATTGCATGGATTTTAGCATCTGTCTGAAATTTAATAACAAACCTCAGTCTGCCCAATGGTTCTCTTCGACCTGTGCGTCTGCTATTATTATTTTATTATAGTTAAGCAGCAAGCATTCCGTCAATTCAGACAAACAAGTCAGCTACAAATAGACAAACAATTCGTAGCATCAAGGAAGAATTATAACTGTGTAATGGCCACAGCTATAAGTAGGTATACTGAGATAATCATGAAATTCATTAAGCCGCAGAAATTAGAGACTCGCGATTTCTGCAAAATCTATGAGAATATGAGAATGTGATGAACAATGAGCAATCAACAATTTTCCTAGTATCAAACCACCATGATGCCCTTTGCACGGCAGCGGATATATTTTGAACTTTTTACCCAGCGGTTTGCTTTGGACTATACTTAAAGCTACACAAATATAATGAGCCACAACACTGTTTAACAATCCCTTGTCGGCAATTTTTCAATCCTTGACAGCGTGTCTTGTTTGTGATGAATAAAAGTAATTAAAATAATGCTATAGTTTTAAAACAATTTTAGAAAGATAAAACAAATTTTAAATAGTCAGCGGTGATGGCGTAAAATTCTTAACTTTTAGAGTTAGTTCTTTCTCATCAGTAATCTCATGACCACTCTGATCCGCAGGATTGGTAGTACATGTCCGGTCAAATCTATGTCTGGAATAACTAAATAAGGTGATTACAGAAAGCGATGAACGCACAAGTCTTTTTCGATTAATATTAGATACAAAAAAAGATAAATCTTTCTTACCATATCATTTTTTAGAAAATATGATTAAGTTTCGGCAGTCATTTTATATGTCTTTTCCTAAGAAAAATATTTCATTTTTATTAAAAAAAAAAAAACAAAGAAAAACCATCCCAGTCATAGATATCATGTATATAAATCAAATTAAACGTAAATATCAAATCTTTTCAGCATCTTTCGTTATATAAGATCTACAAGAAACTCGTTAAATGCTTTTCTTGTTAATAACCCTACACATATATACATACACAATCCTTTTAGTTTGGTTGTATTTTTTGCAATATATCATCCATTTCTGGATTGTTTCATGACAAATCTCATCATTTTGTTACAAGTTTTTATGCTTTAAGTTCTTTATATCTTCAATATATATTCATGGTGTCGGTTTGGTTGTTTTGTGGGAGAACTGTATTGTTTAGTATTTGGTTTTGCGGAAGACGATTGATTTCTGCAAAAAGAAAGGAAAAATACCTTAATGTTTGGTGCATTTTACGTCAGGAAGTCAGTATCTTTAGACAACTTGTATCGGATAATGCCAGAAAGCATACAACACAAAACTAAATAGACACATTATAAAATATAATAAAAGCATGTTTAGACTAATAGACAGTTTTATGTTTCAGATATTATCACCGTTTCAGCATGTCATGCACTAAAGAAGTACAAGAAGAATTTCAGAGTGAATGTGAATTAAGGCAGCACTAGTTCCCGCACATATGCTGATTCTACTTTTCATTGTAAGCCCAGTAAATGTCTAATTCGGCAGAAAATAAAAACTAATGAATATCATCTGTTGTATGTCGAATATGAACGTTTAATAAGACTCTTTGTTTAATTTACCTCCTTTATAGAACACAAGATCAGGTATGCATTTGATGTGTGTCTGTGGAACGAACTGAATTCAAACTTGGCACACACAGGTTTTCAGTCCGCGTCGTTTTCTATACAAGCGTTCCAAAAGTAATCGCTCCTATTTTTATTATTCCCGAATGGATCAGGAGGGATTTCAAATCGCATTGTTATGATGATTAAACTTATGCATTCATGACTTGAAAGTGTCATCTCTTTGTCGCAGATGTTGACGGTCTGAGACTCTAAGAAACAATACTCTGTCATGGACGTGCGTCAGAAGCAGATATGTGTCATTGATTTTCTCTAGAAGAAAATACTTAACCCATCAACATTCACCGGCCTGTTGAACGTTTACGAAGTTGATGTCAGAACCGTTGGGAAATAAGTTCGTCGATTTCAGAGCGGCGAGAGAGATGTGAGTGAGAAAGTACGCCCATGCACCACCAACCCATCGCTGGCAAAAGTGCATTGAGAATGATGGTAACTATGTAGAAAAATAAATTCTGAAACTAAAAGGTCGTTTGTCTTAATGGTAGCACTCTCCAATTCCATCTTCGTAGCTCTTTAACTTTTTTTAGCTAAAAAGATGGGATGTATTACTTTTGGATCGACTCTAGTACTAAATCAAACCCTCATCATCAATAGGGTTTGTTATCATTAATAATAATAATAATAATAAGAAGAAGAAGAAGAAGAAGAAGAAGAAGAAGAAGAAGAAGAAGAACCGAAATAGAACCAGAGACATTAATAAACACTACCAGGATCTTCAACCAGGATATACAAATGGAGTTTGGTATGGAAAAGTGCGCACTATTAGTTATAAGAAAAGGAAAACTAGAAACAACGGAGGGCATGGAACTACCCAACCAAACTGAGGTGAGGGCCCTTGGGGAGCAAGACGCCTATAAATACCTGGGAGTTCTGGAAGCAGGCACCATCAAAGCCGCACAAATGAAAGAGAGAATTGGAAAGGAATACATCAGAAGAACAAAAAAAACTTCTAGAAACTAAATTATAGAGCAGAAACCTAAGAAAAGGTATAAATACATGGGCAATATCACTAATAAGATACTCAGGACCGTTCATGGGATTGACCAAAGAACTGAGACACTTCGATCAGAAGGCTAGGAAACTCATGACCATGCACAATGCACCACACCCAAAGGACAATGTTTACCTACTCTACGTGAAAATAAAAGAAGGCGGAAGAAAACTAGTTTGTATAGAAGACTGTGTGCATGACACAAAAAAGAACTTGAAAAATACATAACGCAAAAGACGGAAAGATAATAATAGCAGCGAGAAACACCGAGAAAAACGACAAAACAAAAAACAGAGAGATAAAGGATAAGACGAGAAAAAAAGTGGAAGAAAAACAATTACATAGAAGATTCATAAGGATGATAAAACATGAAAATAACGAAAATACTTGGGCATGAATGCGAAAAGGACATATAAGCCGAGAAACTGAATCCCTAATAACCACAGCACAAGATAACTCGATAAAAAACAACCACATCAAAGCAAAATCGATAAGACACAAGAAAACAGTAAATGCAGACTCTGTGGACAAAGAGACGAAACGATAAACCATATAGTAAGTGAATGCAGGAAACTGGCCTAAAAGGAATACAAGAACAGACACGACCAAGTGGGAAGGACAGTACACTGGGGATTATGCAAACAAATACAGCTTTAACGCGCAGACAACTGGTACAAACATAATCGGTTACAGAACTTGAAAACGAGAATCGCAAAAAATATAGGACATGGACATACAAACTGATAAACTCATCCAAACAAGAAGACCAGATGTAATAATTAATAAGAAAGAAAAATCCTGTCAAATTGCAGACTTTGCTATTCCAGCTGACTACAGGGTGAATATCAAAGAAAAGGAGAAACGAAGCAAATACACAGAGCTAGCCAGAGAGCTGAAAGGGATATGGAAGATATCAAAATAATACCTATAATAGTAGGAGCACTTGGAACAATCTCGAAAAAAACTTGGATAAAAGAATGGGAGAAAATGGTATCAGAGGAATGACTGGAAAAATACAACGAACAACAATAATGAAAACAGCTAAATATATAGGAAAACCCTTGAATGTGGAGACTAACACACACGAACCAAAAGCGGAGACTAGGCAAACTGCCACAGAGACAAAACATAAAGCGCTACATGGAACCAAGAACATAGAAGCTGCATACGTATAAGTTCTCTAACCACACCCCATCCCCCTATTACAACATCACTGCCTCTCCCCCCAAAAACGAGTGGAACCAAACATCCAAGTAGTTAAGGAGGAAGGAAGGGCCGAGGAGTAAGCACTGACCAGACCTCCACTGTATAAGTGCGAATAGAACAGGGACCTCGGGGAGGCCTATTGCCACTCAAATTCCAGTAAAGACCACTGGCCACTGCCAACGAGAAATAAATGGCAAACAGCTGTTGTGATAATGCCAAATTATTTGCAAATTGTATCGAAATAGGTGGAGAGCACTGGAAAATCTGGGGTGACCTGTTGTCCCTCAGCTTCCAGGGAACTCCACAGGCTATATTCAATGAGATCTTTGATAATCTGTGTAAAAGCTCCTTGAGAGCCAATAACAATATTTATTGAATATGTATTGAATATGAATTGGATATGTATTGAATATGTATTGAATATTTATTGAATATGTATTGAATATGTATTTTACGAATAAAAAAACCCCTGCCAATTGAAGTTTTTGACTTAGCATACATTTGCAAATTACTTCCACCTGGTTGGTGGAACGAGAGCGTGCTATACCCGTAAGCTAAATAGAGCTTTCCGTTCGAAAGTCCGTACAGATTTAAGAGCTTTCTCAGTTCGATAAGATACACCTGAAGTAGGTCGGAGGTTACATCGACTAAGTCGTTTTGAAAATAATCCTGAAAAAGTCAAGCAGTAGTCCAAATAATCCAAATGATACGAATTATTAATCCCCATTTAAAAAATTCAGAATCACGAAAATGACTTTAAATGTATAAAAAGCAATTCTAATCGCTGGTAGTAAGGATTTATGGTAAAACTTCAAGAAGACTGTCACTAAGAACTTACGGTTAAGTCACGTGTTCATGTAGATAGTAATAAATAAAATGAACATTCTGCTTTGTCATCTTTCACAAAATTAGAACAATCTTCACTCGTAGATTAAAAAAAAAAGTTTCATGAGTTTGACATAAAGATTTTCAAGTTCGAAAACATACATCCGAAGGAGAAGGAGATCGAAGGTTATATCTGCCGAAACGTATTACGAGCATAACAACCGACACGATATACAACACTTGGTGAGCAATAAGACCATATGCATTCACGGGTTTTAAAATGAAACCGAAAAGAAACCATTTTGAGCTGCTGGGTATATCTGCTTACTGGCGAAAATATCCTACATATTGAGGTTATTGTTTTTCTTTTCTCTTTACAAAACGCAATCATGTTCTGCAAATTCAAAAACAGAAAAAGTATTTTTTCTTCTTCAAAACAACCAAACTAAACACCACGAATAAATATTTGAAGATATAAGCAACTTGAATCATAAAAGATTTGGCCAAAATGTTTGAACGCAAAAAAGGTTTGATATGCCGGTAGACAAAACAACCAAATTAAACACTAGGAATAAATATTTCAAGATCTATAAAACCTTTTGTTTTGCTTAATTACCAGATTCGGCATTAAATAATCTGCAAGATGTTGAGATGCCGTAAAACTAGAAAGCAACCAAAGAAACTGTCAGCACCAAAACTGAAAGAAAATCTTAAGCTCCACATATCCAATCCCTTTAATTATTTTTTCCATCTTTCTTCCTGTTCGTTAAAAAAAAAAGAGTATTCCATCCATTTGTTTCACTTCCGTTCAGTATACGCGTCTTCTCCTGGAATCTGAATAGTCAAAATGGCCGACCTAATGATCAATAAATCAAAAATG